>NC_143384.1:71556796-71749296 GCF_980474605.1 Leiobunum rupestre | reverse complement strand
CCGTAGATATCTGGTAGTGGACGACTCGTAGACTGTCGGAACCTGTTGACGTTGTGACACATACCGCATGAAAAAGACCAAAACCGTCCAATTTCCCATATCATATAATGACTCGCACACCCAGGATATCAATGACTGCATTAGGAATCGTAGATATCCAAATATCCACACCAACAAAAAACTTATTAACAAGAAGCGAAAAACTTACCATTCACAAAGCACAGAAAGCCACTTGACTAAACGTATATCAATAAATGACCGTAGAGGGAATAGTTAGGGTTCTTTATAAATAAACACAAACGAACCCAATTGATGAACTGCATTAAACATCTTAATCAGCCGAGAAAACGTTTAAAATAAATTACGACCGAGTTGAAAACCAGACCAACTCGATATGTTGTTAATAAATGAATTATTAAGCTTGAAAACCAATACGCTAAACCTAATAGATAAGAATATACGACTGAAAAAAACTAAATAAATTACAAAAAACTAACGGGTTCTACCCTTTATCTTATCTGCTGACTGCGCTAAAACAAGATTTGACCATTAAATTTTTTGAAAATGCGACGTATACACTTTGAAGGTTCCGTCAAAAATTATCCTTCCCCAAACGTAAAGGTTCTCAAAACATTAATACACAAAAAATAAGTAAAAAGGTTCCTCCAAAAAATGAACCATTTTGCGGAAGAAGTAAATAATTTTAAAAGAATAAAAGATAAAACAAATATACAACCGCAAAAATAAAACGTCAAATAATAGAAGAAACAATCTTAAACTCCATTCATTAAAAAAACACTAAACAAAAGTACCAAATTGAAATAAAGCAACTTATTATATTAAACAAGATTAAGTCTTTATAATTTTTTCGTAAAAAAACCACATTAGGCCTTCACAATTTCATTCGTAAAAAATTTCAGGACTTTGTTAACTATAATGCTTACAATGAGTGTCTTATTTGCAGTGTAGCTTGAAGTTATCGTTGGTTCTGTGGTAGAGCGCTCGACTGCCTAACTGAACGGCCCGGGTTCGAAACCTGGGTGACGCATTTGTTTTTAATCAAATGAGAAATCGCTAAATTAGAATTTCTTCGATGCAATAATTTCAATTTCAATTCTATTTCAATTAAACCAAAATTTCGTACTCTATTAAATACGCTTCCGATAAAGCTGAAGGTCTAATTTTCAATAAGGCGTAACAAGTGTCGGTGGTTCTGTGGTAGAACGTCCGCCTGTCAATCAGGAGGTCTCGGGTTCAAATCCCGCCCGATGCGATCGCAAATTGATACTAAGACGAATACCGTGTACAACTGGTGGAAACCCTGCCATTGAACGTTGAGAGGTAGCATTACACTCAGCACTCGGTCCGTCCCAAAGTCATTAAGAAGAAGTTGGAGAGAAAACGCCCATATAAACACAACAGACTCAACATGCACATCCATCAGAACACAAACACAACAAATTCAACACTCACAACCTACGCATAAACATTACAAAAACGTAATACACCAAACCGTCACGACGGTGAGCGAAAAAACACCATCCAAACCAAACCGCAAATGCATCCGTTAACGCTCACCGTCGCACGGTGGTTTTGCCAACCCTTTGAGAAACTGCGTACGCAGTGATTACACTTTGCACCGAAAATGCGAACGCGTTCGCAGTCCTGACAGACAGACACACCCACCCACAGACCCACACACAGACCCACCCACAGACCCACCCACAGACGAACCCACAGACCCACCCACAGACCCACAGACAGACACGGTCGTTGTATAACCCCTCCTAGGGGACTTTGTCCCCTCGGAGAGGTAAAAACCGAGCGTGGCCCTAAACTCCTACACGTTATAGTGCAGTTTAAAGGGGGGAAATCCTTGCTCGCGGAATTTCGACGAATGTGTTGGCCGCTGTAGCGCCAACAGAGCGTGATCAAAGTTGGCCGTGGATATATCATCGGTTGTCGAGGCCACTGCTATGTAATCATTGACTATTAAATATATCTTTACGTTTTATAATTATTCGTAATTTATCTATTTACGAATATCACATTGGCGACGGAGATGTCTACGTTTTGCTGAGGTGTAAATCTACAGTGTAATACAAGTGAGTTATTTTTTAACAGGAAAAATCAAAGGTTTTTGAATTATGTTATTTCTTTATTCCATTAAATAATTAAATATACTCTCTTAAAATAAATCCGTGAAAAACCACTGAAAAAAATCAGTAAAAATCCATAGGCCCCGACCAAAATCTGCCTACTTACAAGGAGAGTACCCGAGGTGTTTATTGCCGATTTTGTTCAAAGTCGGGCGTAATGTAGACCTATATGAGGTATGAAATTTACCAAAAGGAGACGTTGCACTACCCATTCAATTTGCCATGGCAACCAAAAATGTTTTTGACCACTTAAAACAAATAAATCTCCATTTTAAAAAGCATGGGATTTTCTCGGTTACGAAAATTTTGGAAAAATTTTTAAAATCACGAAATGGGTAATTTGGACCACATTAAGTAAATTTCATCAAGTTTGGGTAAATTGGAAATTTTTGGGTAAAATAAGGAAAATATCTTATTTTGTTTTAAGTGTTCAAAAACATTTTCGGTTGCCATGGCAAATCGAATGGGTAGTGCCACCATCGACCATAGATATAGGAAACGTATATAAAGGTTTAGATAAAATATTTCAAAGGGAGTGAATACGGAGGTGACAGCTAGCAGAAACGCGTAATTTCTGCAGGCTATCCTTATAAGGCGCTATCTATCGGTAAGAAAGCTCGTGCTATCGTCGCGAGAGCCATTGTCTCCTGCTTAAAAATTATACTAAAAGTCACCAACAGATGGTGTCTAAAGACTACGACCTGCGGAAAGGTCAAGCACTTAGTACTAAAATGCTAAGAGAGCTCGCGCTCTTGGTCACGTGCCTTCCTCGGTGTCTGCTAGGTGTCAATTCCGTATTTTATGTTAGGCTTAGACGCCCCGAAATTTATCTAGACCTTTGTATACATTTCTTATATCTATGCCATCGACAGCAAATTAAGAGGACAGGTTTTCGATACCCTTCCACAGTGCATTTTATTTCTCGCCGCGTATCAATCAGCTCGAGAGACTCCGAGGGAGTCTTGCAAGGTCGTTTGTACCACGTGATCTTAAAATTTCAAAATGGCAATCTAATGCGTTTGATATTGTTAGGTAATTTTGGTTTTTTAATTCAATAAAAACTATCAACTGATATTTAGTATATCGTATTTAATCTATAAAAACGTGAAAAAATACCTTTAGTAAAAATGTACTTCGTGTTTATCTTTTTTCTTTTTTCGAACAGTATCGTCCACTCTTAGCGATACTAGTTTTTTTCAAATAACCTTGGCCGACTCCCTTAGTGTGATTGGTTTACCAGGCTTTTTACCGATCCTCTAAAATCTACTATCCATGGTGCAACGTCTCGTTTTGGGAAATTTCATATCTCATATAGGTCTAAATTACCCCCGACTTTGAACAAAATCGGCAATAAACACCTCGGGTACTCTCCTTGTTAGTGCCTAGGGCCAGCCCAAGGTTCATAAATACGCTAATAAAGGTTGCCTACTTAGCGGGGTTTTCATTTTCCCGTCGTCTGCTCTTCGGTCTTCTACGCCAGCTATGACGTCAGTGGGAAGCCTAAAGACCTGATGCAACCTTTACTGTGTGTCGACATTGCTTTCTTAAATGTTTTTTAAAGCATCGTTTTTAATTAAAATTATCTTTACATATGCTAATAAATAAACTGAATAGTCTGTTATATGATTTGCACTATTTAAAGTACAAATGCTTTGAAGTTTTCATTATTTAAAGGTGGCTAAAAGAGGAAGGTCCATTTTTGTTTTTGGGAAAAACTCAGTATTAATAATTCAATTCAATGTAAAACGAGCAATATCTCATTTATCAAAGTATTTAAATTATAATTGTTTATTAACCTTAAATAAAATATTTCTGTTTTAAGAATATAAAAGGAAAATTTATTCACAAAGTTATTAGAAATCACTTAATTATATAAATATTACAAATAACTATTGATCAAACTTCAATTTCAGTAGAGTTGTAACTACTAATTATATGTAGTTAAATATAAAGATTGAGATCAAAACAATAACTAAATACTTTTTTTCTCAAGAGTCCAGGTGGGGGCTAGGGTCAGAAGACCGAAGATCCCGAGAGTTAAGATATAAATAGGAAACCACATGGGTGGTTAAATTAAATTACAAAAAGTGACAATTGACAATTTTTTCTTGAAGACATCCAGAGTGCCCGCGCACACAATGTCATCTGGGAAGTAGTTCCAGGGAATAATAACCCGAGGAAAAAAGGATAATTTTAACGAGTCACATTTAGAGTGCTGGAGTCATAGCTTACGACTGTTGCCTCTCATTCTGAAGGTAGAGAACTAGAGACCAAATATGAAAAATAAGATTGCATCGGATAATGGAGGAGCTTGTAGAGGGTAACCAGATCAAGATAGAGACAACTATCTCTTACTGGAGACTAATTAAGGGAAGTTAGTCTACCTGAACGAGAAAAATTCTTAAGCACGAATTTTGAGCTAAAGAGCTGCCTAAGTACACACTTTTACCATTATTATCTTTATTATATCTGAAATAGAGATTCACAGTAATATTTTAACATGCTTTTGTTTTAAAAATCTTGATTAAATTTTCTAATCCGTTTACTGGCTTAATTTACTTTATTCAATCGAGTCAATCACTTAATGATTTAACTATTCCTAATTTCTTCAGCTCCTCGAATCGTGAAATCTTCACTGTTTTGGCCTAGGCTTACTACCGGCTAAGATCTTTAAACCAAATAAAAATATATATTGAATTTATTTAAATGAAATTTTTGGGTTACTTACTTTAGTTTACATAATTTAGTGATCATAAAATGGTCTTAATGGATAATAATTTCATTTAATTACTAAAATATGTCAAAGATACGGCGATAAGACAATACTACAGCATTGATTTCAATGCGGAAATCTAAGCTTCTGGCTTCCCACTGACGTCACCATCCCGGCATCGGCTGCTTATGCAGCTAGCCAATGACAATTTATTTCGCTCAGTAGGTCCCCTTGGGGCCAGCCCATCAATAAATCCGGTACTGTTGTCTACTCGCCAAATTTACTCCTGGTAATATTAATTTAACAAATATGTAATTCTGTTTATGAAATGTAGAACAATTAAACAATTTATTATTTATCAAATACTAGTCTATCATGAACATTGAATTGGGAATAATACTGTTAGAATTACAATTACGATTTCGGTTGCCATGGTTACGCGGGACCTGTTCTGAGAAGACTGTACGAAATTCATCTTTACAATTAGACGGTAACGCCATCTATATGTTGTAAAGTTATATGGCTAAGAATAAATAATTATTAGCTAACTCACCGTAGCTTGTGTTAAAAAGGATCGTTTTGACAGAATAAAATTATTTTTTAACAACTTCAAAGGTTTGTTTGTTAGGAGAAATCATACATTTCAATTTAGCGTCAGATTCGCGCAAAAATTCAATTGCCATATAGTGGCCACCACTAGAGACCGATGCCGCCACGGTAGAACGATAAAGTTTCCTTATTGAAAGAAATTGGTCCCGCGATAGCGTGATTTAGTTGTACCTCTATTTATTCCCAACTCAATGATCATGAATGTATTCATAATTTCATATCAACTATGAATATCGAACTGCATTACGTAGTCACCCTAGTCTGACCTCAGTCGCTAGAATGGGAGGGGCTTAGTTATTATGACGTTGGACACGCGCGCAAACATTGACTAGCTTTCAGTGCCAAAGCTTAGCGCGAAATTTAGTTTCTAAAATTTTAATACACATCGAAAATAGGTAAGAATATTAACAATAAATTCCTTTATTTATGATTATCAAGTAATTTTGTACAGGTATTTTTCTAATAATCACGAATCATTTTCTTGAGCAAGTGTCCCCCAGAAAGTGTACTTACAATTGTTAGTTAAATTCAAAGAGAAAAAATAAAGGAGCATTAACAAGATAATCTAAAATAGCTTTATTTAAATTTAAAAATTAATTCAGAACAGCATACTGTCTAATTTAACACTCGCGTCAACAGCGGTAATATTTTTCTCCCTAATAAATTCGGATACATCGTATCCAAATAGTTTAAAATCCAGAAAATAAGTTTCGTACAATTTCAAAATATCGGTTTCCTCTAAATGGTCTTTGAAATATTTAACCGTTTTTTCAAACGAAACGCTTTTCCGCTTAGCGTTTTTCCTGAGAAAAACCGATAACTGCTCGGCCAATGATTGGTTCAATTCCATCGCCTGCAAAACGAAAGCAAGGTCCTGATTGGCCGATTCCAATTTCCCCACGAAATCGTACTGTAATTGGCAGATATTACAACGAGTCCAATAAGGCTGCCAGAGTTCATCGTAATAAACAGGATGAGTATTCAGTAAATAATGAACGAATTGTTTGAAAGTTAGATAATTGACGCTATCTACGATGGAATTGACGTCACTTGGACCGACCGCCATTTTATTGGTCAAAGGTGGTTTGAAAGAACTCCAATATTTGGCGTAATAATACCGCCTTTCTTCCAAGTTTTTATCGGCCATGCTGAGAAATGCCGAAAGTAGTCTTTCGAACGGATGACGTACGAATAAGAATTTGTAAAACCGCCTCATGATATATTCCGGAAAATACATGGCGCTAACCCTTTGCAAAGTGTCGTCCGCTTCTTTCTGAAAAAGCGATCGCAGCGCCGACAATAACGCGACGGACGCGTCTGGAATCTCTTCGTTCAAATAATTCCTGGAGGTACTTAGGTTCTGACTCCTTATAAATACTTCTTTAATACTAGCGGACGCCACTCTGGGCACGAAACAAAAGAAAAACAAGTTCGCGGGGTCCACAACCATGGGACACATTTTGTTATTGCACGGGACAGCCCGTCCCGACTTATCCTTGTTGGTAGCCATAGTCCAAACGCGTCTCAACGCGGCAATCTCGTACTTTTTGCAAACGTCCGTAATGTGTTCCAGTCTTTCGTTCGATTCTGGCTTCCATGATGAGGTAGCTTCGATGGCCGAGGTGGATTTAGTAGAATTGGTTCGTTTGGAAATCTGGATAATAAAATTGAATTTAGTAAACTTGTACGCGGTGTTCATTAAACCTTTAGCATACGCATACGAAAGTACAGGGATTGTCACACTTTTGGTAATTATGCCACTTTTGTAATCAGTAAATGCATTTAAAGTATGTCTTTCAGATATGTAGCATCACTTACGTGTGAGATATTGTTTCAGTTTCTCACACAGTGCCGTAACTAGACAGGTGCGGCCGCACAAGGCTTAGAAGCCAAGGGGGCCCCATAAACGAGGTTAAAAACAAATATGTAAAATTCTTTTTTTGAAACTTTGGTGGCGCCGAGATTATTTGGAAATAAGTAAGCCTTATCATTTTTATTCTTTTTAAATTTTTAATATGGCGTGTCACCGTCCTCATTTCAATTTCTTTGTCCATTATAAAAATGTAAATAATTTTTAGGGAATTTAAAAGTTTTAAAATGCTAGTTTAATTTTTTTGGTCGCCTTTCAAATAACAAATGAAGCCGTCACTGAAAATCAACTGGACCACTTAGGGCCCTATAGTAAAAAATTTCAGATCCTAATTATTTTCCATGCACAATTCGTTCTGTGATTGTCTTAGTAATTTACCAAAAAAAATAAGGGGCCCAAAAATTGAGATTTGCACAGGGCCCAAGAAACGCTAGTTACGGCACTGTTCTCACAAAAGAACTATTAATAGCACCATATGTAACATAATTACTCATAAGTATGCCACTGTACCTTTATTCCATTCAAAAATCTTCACTAACGGTTTGTTTCACCACGAACCAGTAAAAAGGTGGACTATGTTTTTAAACATCCTAGTAATTTTGGGAGTCACACTATTGGCTACTAACATATGTATTTAAGTCAATGGAAAACCTCTAAATTGAGAAGGAATTTTTGGTGTCGGAATTTTCGAGGGAATTTTAGTCAGCCCAATACAGCTTTATTGAAATTTATAAACTCGCTCGGTTTGTGCGGTTGAAGTTAAATAATGAGTAATTTCAGGAAACTATAGAGGTATACACTTGGAATGTCTAAGGTTCCATTGGGACGTTGATACGAAAGCGCGCCGAGAAAAAGGCGGGGCTTAAAGGCCCAAACACACATACGGTTCGCAAGCGATTTCAAAATCAGGAAAAATCGTTGACCTTAAAGATATGTAGCAGACGAATTCAAACTCAGGAAAAATCGTTGACCTTAAATATATGTAGCAGACGAATTCAAACTCAGGAAAAATCGTTGACCTTAAATATATGTAGCAGACGAATTCAAACTCAGGAAAAATCGTTGACCTTAAAGATATGTAGCAGACGAATTCCAACTCAGGAAAAATCGTTGACCTTAAAGATATGTAGCAGACGAATTCAAACTCAGGAAAAATCGTTGACCTTAAAGATATGTAGCAGACGAATTCAAACTTGGAAAAATCGTTGACCTTAAAGATATGTAGCAGACGAATTCAAACTCAGGAAAAATCGTTGACCTTAAAGATATACAGGGTGTCCACTAAAAAATGAACCAGGGCGAATATCTCAAAATCTGTTTAAGGTACGATTTTGAAAGTTTCAAGTCGAATACAAGATGTAGGGGGAAACCTAATGCGAAAATGTCGATGACCTTGAACCATGTCTTCAAGGTCATCCAAAATCTAACTCGAGAACCGTAAGTGTAACAAAGTTGTTTCCAATTAGAAAAGTGTTCCACGTGACTGTTTAAGTACAAATAGCTTTGACCTGATTGGATTTGACCAATAGGAAGCCGAGAAATGGTAGATGAAAAACAAGAAGATCGTTAAGTTGATAACGTGTCGAAAGCGAGGTTCGGGAGCTGATAACTCTAAAGATACTTGTGTTAGAGTACTGAAATTTGCTACAAATCCTCATCAAGATTGAGGGTCTTTAGTTTAAAAATTTCAATGACCTTGAACCATGTCTTCAAGGTCATCCAAAATCTAATGCGAGAACCGTAAGTGTTAGAAAGTTGGTTCCAATTATAAAAGTATTCCACGTCACATTGTAGGTCTAATTAGCTTTGATTCGATCGAATTTGACCAATAGGAAGTCGAGGAACTGTTTTTCAAAATCACAAAGGTCGTTAATATGAAAATTGAAAGAAAACGCACATAACTCGAAACCAATTCGTGTTACATCGAAATTTGCTAGACAAACTCTTTATGGTGGGAGTTCTTCAAGTTTGTAAAATTGTATGACCTTGAAGACGTGGTTTAAGGTGTGAAAACATTATCTCGCGATCCATTGGGTTTAGAAACTAGTTTTCAATAGGAAATTTGCTAATCACCACTTTCTCGTCAAAGTAGTTTTGAACCATGTCTTCAAAGACATTCAAAAATGACCTTGAGAAATAACTAATTGGAACCAACTTTCTAACACTTACGGTTCTCACGTTAGTTTTTGGATGACCTTGAAGACATGGTTCAAGGTCATTGAAATTTTTAAACTAAAGACCCTCAATCCTGATGAGGATGTGTAGCAAATTTCAGTACTCTAACACAAGTATCTTTAGAGTTATCAACTCCCGAACCTCGCTTTCGACACGTTATCAACTTAACGAACTTCTTGTTTTTCATCTAGCATTTCTCGGCTTCCTATTGGTCAAATCCGATCAGGTCAAACCTACTTGTACTTAAAAAGTCACGTGGAACACTTTTCTAATTGGAACCAACTTTCTAACACTTACGGTTCTCGAGTTAGTTTTTGGATGACCTTGGAAGACATGGTTGAAGGTCATCAACATTTTCGCATTAGGTTTCCCCCTACATCTTGTATACGACTTGAAAATTTCAAAATCGTACCTAAAACAGATTTTGAGATATTCGCCCTGGTTCATTTTTTAGTGGACACCCTGTATAGCAGACGAATTCAAACTCAGGAAAAATCGTTGACCTTAAAGATATATAGCAGACGAATTCAAACTCAGGAAAAATCGTTGACCTTAAAGATATATAGCAGACTAATTCAAACACAGGAAAAATCGTTGAAAAATAGCCAAAATAAATAACTAGTTTGGGCTATAATTGAGTCTCTAGCCCAAAACCTGGCAACTAATCCAGTATACTTGTCTAAAATAGCACAAATATATTTTTCTTTGGTATGTTTTTTTATTTTTATTAAAATTTATTATTTGCCACTATTTGACATATTAGCCAGTAAAAGTATTATTCGCCATGTCGGTATTTACCACTTTTTGCCACATTATTTGACACCTGACATTTACCACATTGCTTGACCTGAAATGACCTTTTCTATAACCTTAACTCACTCGCTCCCCCCTTTCTCAACGCCGTCACGGCTGTGTGAGAAATATTTAGCAGCCAAACAAGCGTGACTTAGGTACACGTAAATATTCTTAACATACTAAATTGAATAAAAAATTTAACTTCCTCTAATTCCCAAATATAATGGGATACACCTTAAGCCTTTGTAGAATAATTTCCATTGATGTCACTATAATATATATTGTGTCTAATATAAATAAGTTTACTAGGTGGAGTCACATATTATCGATACAAAAGATTTTTTATAACGGGTCAAAAACAATAAAAAAATACTCACTTGAAATAAGAGATGTTCCGGTTTACTGGTATGTGTCGTTGTAAAATTAATTTCGTCATAGTTGGATCGCCTAAAATACCGGGCTAAAACCACAGTTGCAACTACTAAAAAGGCCACAAAACACAATTTAGTCCATCTCCAAGGGAAACCTTTAGCCCATGATAGTACAACTTTCATTTTTGACTTATTTTAAAATGGGAACTTAAAAAACATGAAAACTAACTCCTAAACCATGATTTTTTCCATCCTAACCTTGAGGGCTTTTACAATTTTAATTTAATACTCTATTATATTGCGTAAATTATTTTTACGTATATACCCTTAAGGGATTCGAAAAATATATTAAATAACACAGACGTAGAGACACAACCATCATTTTGTACTTCTTAATGTGGAATAGACTCAATAGAGGGCTGTTCGTTCGAGTCAGAAGAAATATAAAGTGAGTTCCACACAAATGGAATTTGTTAAAAACCTGTTTTTTATTAGCACCATCTTTATAAAGTTTATATATATAAAACTTCTTTTGACAAGTGCAGGTTTTTCTCTGCAGCTCCGATATACCTGTCCATCTCTTGCCCCCCTTCGTTACAACGACCCCGTTTAGCCTATTTTCGGTTACCTTAAAAAATAAAAATAGCAAAACCATATCAAGTTTAAATGGAACCAAAACAAACCTTTTTTCTCAATAAAAGTTCAAAATATTTAAAGCGTTTGTTTGAAATATATCGGCCAGCTTTGCAGAGGTTAAACGTTTCATAACATTTCAATACAACGTTTTTAATGTATTTTAGTTATAACCATAAGTGTATAATATTGTTACATAAGTGTGACACTTCCTATTCTTCACATGCAAAAGTTTTACTGAGAGCTATTCACGAGACAGACTACATTACGGGCTTCGTCGCCGTTTTGCGTCCGCTTGCTAACGCGTCACACGTAGCCTTTGACAGCACCTCGCTAGGGGGAGATTTTCTTCTTGTGATGACGTCACTCCGTTACTAGCTCTCAGTAAAATATTCCCAAAAGTGGCAAACTTATGGAACAATATTATAAACTTATGTTATAACTAATAATTAGCAAAATTGCTACTGTACCTAAATTTTCATTTTGTAAATAAAAAAATTAAAAAATTGCTTACTTAATCCGTTATACAAGTTTCAACGGTAAAAGGTATAATATTATTCCATTACAGAGCTATTAATGCTGTGACGTCACTAATGAAATAATTTCCACCCCTAGCGACTAACGGTCAAACTACACGAGAGGTAGGAAAGCTAGACTCTTGCTAGAGGACGCAAAACGCCAATAGTCTGGGCCCCGAAAGGTTGTCAGTATGGTGTATTTAAATTCAAGTAATAAATAAACTAAGAATTCGAAATGCAAAATCTACAATAAATATTATAACTTCATAGTTTCTTTAATTTTAAGATCGTTCTTACACACAATCCTAAGGATTTGTGTGTATTAGTCTCACGTACTGTGTAGACGATGCCGATGCCGATGCCGACGTGTCGCGCATACCTCTTCAACGGTTAGGGCTAGAAGAATCAATGATATCTCGTTCGAGTGTACATATCTCGCCATTGATAGCCTTTCATAAATTTTTGAAATCGAAGCCCAAGAAGTTGGGAATTTGCCAAAATTTTCCGTTTTCGGTAGTTTGGCTTTGTGTGGTAGATATTTTGTTAAATATTAAGTCCGGTAACGTTAAAAAAATATTATTGGATAGGTTAGGATTCAGCTGAGCTATCCCTTCGGTTATATCATAAGTGGTTATAGAGACTATATACGCGAATTTCTCTCTGGCATTTTCCAAAGCCGTTCTAATATGACCCAAAGTACCAAATAAGTGTGACACTGGCTATTTTTAACAATAGGTACTTTTGTTTTTTTTGGGTTTTGTTTATTTTTTTAGATGTATTATTTGTCAAGGATTACAATAATGCAAAAAGTTTTAACCGCAATTTATTATTTAGAAAGTTATGATAAATTTAAAATTGTTACTTGCCAGCAATTTTTACTTAGGAGGCTAGGAAAATACGACATATTTCGAGATTTTTGTACGTGTTGGATGAGGTAGGACTGATGACGAATTAGATTTAACGACAAGATATTACTAAATTTTTAAAACGTGTGCAAACCGAAAATGTGTTTACGGCTTTTTTGGTTTTGTTATTGTTTTTTGTCTATTATTTGTCAAGGAATACAGTAATGCGAAAAGTTTTAACCGCAATTTATTATTTAGAAAGATATGATAAATATAAAATTGTTATTTGCCAGCAATTTTGGGTTAAGTGTAGAATAGCTGCCCCCCACCCGATTTTTTTATATATTTTTTTTGGATAGAGGGCAAGATGGGGATTACTTTAATTTTCATTTTTTTTTTGGCGAAAATGAATATTAACAAAGATATGCATTTTTAAACATTGGCCTTTTGCAGTGAATTTTCCCTAGGACGATTCTTTAAATTATTAGATTTAATAACGTGGCGCTGATGACGAAAAAGAAAATGTGGAAATGCAAAACATAATAACTTACTTTTATATTTCAGGTATTTTCGCCGTATTTCAATGCATTTTAGGGGTTGTGACACTTATCGCAGTAATACGCGATGATTACAACGTATGACCTGAAGTAACGAATAAGTGTGACACTTATTGGAGGCCGTTTTAATATGACAAAAAGTAACAAATAAGTGTGACACTTATTGGAGGCCGTTCTAATATGACCAAAAGTAACAAATAAGTGTACGCGATGCTTGCAACGCAGGGCCGTAACCAGGGGGGGGGGCGGTCGGGCCATGCCTCCCCTGAAACGTATGGTTGTATGTACAATTTTTTATTTTATTTTTCCATTGCGTGCCCCGTAGCTGAAATCAAATCCTGGTGACGGTGCTGTTGCAACGTGTGACCAGAAGTAACCAATAAGAGGGACACTAAACGTGTGACTATAAGTAACAAATAAATGTGATACTTTACGTCTGACCAGAATTAACAAATAGGTGTGACCACAGAAGTAACAAATAAGTATAAGTGCAAATGAGTATGGCCGTGGATATATATTGGCTATGTCACCGGCGTTGCAGGTTGCTGTAAATAGCTAAAACAAACTTAACACATCAGGAGGATTGTGTGTATTCCGACCGTCGTACGTCTTGTTTCTCACCTGATACTTATATCAAATCGGTAAAGTAAAGTAGTTTACCAATAAATACCGAGAAAATTCAACCCAGCTGACAAACTCCAATTTAGTTATCAATTTCTCCGACAGATGTCGATAGCTCCTCGACTTAAATCCGTCTCTAGGCGGTAAATTTGAAACAAAATTTCCTTCGTTCTTCAATAGCCTTCTAAATATACGACTCTCTTTAGATGACTATGGATTTCCATTTTAACACCAAGGCTTAGCAAGATGTGGAAATAATAACAATGATCTCCCGCGTACACTTTGTTCCTAAAAATTAGCGATAAGATATGACGAAAACCGATTCATTAGTCATTGGAAATGCTAAAAACCTCCAGATACGAAACTGAGAAAGAGAAATGGCTGATAAAAACGTCACAAAAATGAGCTTTTGAAGAGCGGTTGAAGAAGCGCATCTTCGGAGTATAATTGATGCCCCAGTTACAACGGGCTTGTAGGTCTTCGGGAGAGGACTCAGAATGGGCCAGCGTTGCGAGGAGGCGCCGTAGTGGGGTATTACGGGGAATAGACTACGAACCTATCGGCAGGAAGACGCCGGTAATGTGGGGCGACCCATCTCTTCAGTTCAATGTTACGCCACCTAATTCTTTTCCGCTGTTTTTTTGCGTCGGGTTATTCGCTCGCGAGTGTTTTTAGCTGTCTAATTTCCGCCCCAACAACCGTTCCAGCCCCCTTCCCGTGGCGCTCACTTCCCGACCGCAGCTATCGGATATAATAACATTCAAATCAACTGTTCGGAAACGAAGCCGTACTTCTCGTATATACCGTGGTGGAGTCAGGTACGGAACTTTATTTAAATTTAAATTTTTTGTTTTATTAAATTTGGGGGAATTTTTACATTTTAAATCAATCGATATAAATATAGATTTTTTCGGTTATCATAATTGTATTAGTTTTAATCATAAGATAAATGATCGTTTTATTTATCTTCTAAAATAAATACTTTATTTCTAAGAATAAATAAATAAATAAATCATTGAGATTATTTTAAGGATCTAAGATAGGTTCAAATATTGGTATCATAGACAGAACATTTCAGATATTAATTAAATAATTATAACATTATTTTAATCATTTATTGTTATTATTTTAATTATTCATTATTATTTTAATTATTCATCATTATTATTATTTAAATGTCAAATTATAGTAATTTTTAGTCTTCATGAGTAATTAATAATTATAAAATAAATAAATATTTTGTTTTTAAGAGTAAATAAAATTAACATCAGTTTATTTTAAGGATTTTTTAAATATTGGTATTCTAGCTAATAAATAAATAAAATTAAATATATTTCATTATTAATTAGAAAATTATAACGTTATTATAATTATTTATGATACAATTTATGATTTACTATAATAGTTTAGTTTAACAATGTTTTGAAAACTTAATCTTAGTTTTCAAAACTACCAGCTAACTTTTAAACAACTCTTACGTTTGAACTCGCTTGATTTGCTAAAGTTATAAATGGAAAATTCATATTTTGTGTTATATAAATATTTATTTATAAAAATTGTTTTTGAACTTGTTATCGAATAACGGTGTGTTAGAGTCATTATAGTAAAAGAAAATTGTGAAGCTCAGTACATATATAGCACGTGTTTTGTACTCTCATATTGTGCACAAGCGTATCAGTCTGTTATTCAAGGATAATTTATGAAATAACAACCATACTAAAACAAACATATTGGAACAAGAGCGTATACAAAATTTTATTTCGGGTGGGGTTCTACTTTCGCCCCCTTTGAGACCTAAAATGAACTTACGATTGGCACCAAGTCCAATCCCCCCTAGACATTGAAAAGTTTCGGGGGGGGGGGTGAGTGAGTTTGAAACTCAAAAACCCCCTTGCTATTTTATTGTAATATTAGCAATTGAAACGAATCTAGATGGCGCTGTGGTGTCACGCTCTTCCGAGAATTCGCGATAACGCACCTATATTAGAGCTTCAGCTATTGTCCAATTAGAGAACAGTCCCTAAATCTCGGCGAAGTAATTTTCTCGATGTAGTTAATTCCTATTTCCGATTTTGGAAGCTGATGAACAGAACTGGGGAAGCAGACGATACTTTTACAGAGTTTCCATGCATTTTTTACTCTACCAAACAATTTACGGCAGCCCTGTTTTTTAGTCATTAAAGAATCGTCAGGATTGTTCAAAATGCTTTTTTTTTAATTAAAAATGCAAAATACTACCTATATAAGTCAAAATGTAAAATGCAAAATAATTTATCCTTAAAGGGATCCATCCCTCACAATAGGGGGAGGCATAGGGGTAACATAAAATCCAGACTTGCAGTGTGCTTGAAAACCAGTTTTTTTGTGACCCCTATGCCTTCCCCTGTTGTGAGTGAGGGATCCCTTTAGCTCAAAATGTAAAATGTAAAATACTTTCTCCATAACTCAAAATGTAAAATACAAAATACTTTCTCCATAACTCAAAATGTAAAATGTAAAATACTTTCTCCACAACTCAAAATGCAAAATGTAAACTTCAAAATACTTTCTCCATAACTCAAAATGTAAAATGTAAAATACTTTCTCCACAACTCAAAATGCAAAATGTAAAATGCAAAATACTTTCTCCATAACTCAAAATGTAAAATACAAAATACTTTATCCATAACTCAAAATGTAAAATACAAAATACTTTCTCCACAACTCAAAATGCAAAATGTAAAATGTAAAATACTTTCTCCACAACTCAAAATGCAAAATGTAAACTTCAAAATACTTTCTCCATAACTCAAAATGTAAAATGTAAAATACTTTCTCCACAACTCAAAATGCAAAATGTAAAATGCAAAATACTTTCTCCATAACTCAAAATGCAAAATGTAAAATGCAAAATACTTTCTCCATTTGAAAATTGGTTTTTCTAAATGCAAAATGTAAAATGGTTGTTGAAGCTTGAAATAAAAATACAAAATGCATTTTGAAAATGGTATTTCAAAATGTAAAATGCTATTTTGCATTTTGAACAACCCTGGGAATCGTTTTTCCAAACATATTTAATGTAAAAGAACGATAAATCATGGATAAATGCATCGAAACCCTGTTAAAATGTCGTCTGCTTCCCCAATTTTATTCTTCAACTTCAAAAATCCGCCGCTTGGAGGAAATAGTAATAACGACCGATTGCTCCTTGTTACCATGGAGTAAACACAAAACAGTGTAAATTTTTCATCGCCTAATTGCATCTTTACGCTAATAGTTTTCGACGTCAACCAAAAGACTAAAGGGGGCGTAACGATAGCTAGCCAATAATCTCTTTCGCTTAAATAAATACCAAAAATGCGTTCTAATTAATAACGAAATATTCAAAGTTATATCGGAGCAAAACACTATTACCGCAAATCTTATCAAATCGTTAGAATAAGGTCTTCCACTTTCGAAGCGTCCAAGGAATTTTACCGCTGCCAAAAAGCTTTAAATCATACTTTTGAAATTTTGAAGGCGCTAACAAGTTCATCTGACCTAAAACTTCAATGGCAGATATCTCTAGATTTGTTTTCGCAAGTACTTATTAAGTTATTTTTCTGGTGGCGAAGTTAGCGAAACCTTCAATCAGCGCCCCTTCGCTTATCGAATCAGTTTTGGGTTTAGAGATAAAGAAAAACTACGGATGAGCAAAAATTACAGCATAGTCAGGGGATAAAATCGTTTTTTATTACAACAATTCAGCGTTACTTTACAAAATATGGATTTGTCTTAATCAGCGAAATCTGGTTCTAACAACGTATTTTATCTGTGCATATGAAATTACGTATCAATACACTCCCCCCCCCCCTTGAGGTTATTTTCATTTCAATCTTCTTAATTTCCTGGCTAAATTTATAATTAAAACGTATTGAATTCAATATATAATTTAAATACTAAATCGATTTTATTAAGAAACGAAATGGTAAGTAAATTCGATTCTCTACTGTTCCCCAACTATCCCTCGGTTGGCGAAAAAGGCAAGAATAGACACTGTGCACGTGTCTTTGCACATTGTGCTAACAACTTGTAAGTGAGTTACGCATTTTTCGCTAGTAGAGAGATGGGAATAAGTGTTTGGTGGATATGGCCTAGGAAATCGCCAAGAAGTAATATTTCCGAGAGCTAGGACCTGCAAGTCACGTTTTATATAGTACTTGTTAAAATAATGGAAAATTTCCACCTTTAAGGCGGCAACAAGCGTTCCCCATGTCGTCAGTGGCGGCGCTAGGGGGTAGGCCAGGTAAATCTCATTAATTCCTTATATAAAATGTATAATGAAAAAGTTATATTTGAGTCTTTCATTGTAAAATTTATTCCAGGAACCAAGTATATTAAAAGGTTTTAATCGTAATTTTTTATTCAAGCATTTCGTTGAAAAAAGGGGGGGGGGGGGGGGTATTGGGCCCATTTATTTGGTTTGCCTACCCTGGTGAAAATTCCTGGTGCAAAAACACGTCGTGCTGTTTACAGGTGAAAAGTGTCCATTATTTCCACAAGCACAATATAAACAGTGACTTGCGGGTCCTGGCTCTCAGAAATATTACTTCTTGGCGATTTCCTAGGAGGATGATTTATTTAAGCGCCTATTAAACATGGACGCACCGAGCAACATGTCGCATAGAACAATGTATATTAGTCCATGCGTTACTAAATCGTAAATATTTAAATGGAGATTGAGTTAATAATGTCGAATTAAACCAACTGCTTGTGTTGGTAATCAAAACAATCTTCTTCCCAATAGGCTTAACCGCGACTGCACAAGTGCGAAGGTATCACAAGGAAAAGCCATGTTTTAAAAACACTAGACACTAATCCTGTTTTTTTTTAGACATGGTCACTCCTTATGATACCTTCGCACATGCGCAGAGTTATTTTACCGAATAGGCGCAGTAGGCCTCGTGGTCTCAAGGGACACCAAAAATTACATAAAAATAATAATAAAAAAATTACATTTTGCCTCAAAGAGACAATATCCGCCACTGGAGAGGTTATCGGAAGACGTACAATTTAAGTTTTAGACCAAGTATTAATTAGTCCAAGGTGAGCGCTTGATTTTATAACCTTGCCGTTAGCCTAATACCTTACTTGCGTCGATGCTTCTCTGCGTTTTTGCTAGTGAAAACCAGCATTACTTCTGGTACCGGTTAAACCCAAGCGGCAACGACCATATAAACAGTAGCTTATACGTCCAGGCTATGTACATTAGTACTACATTCTCTCCTCCTAGCTAATATCTGAATCGGTTTCATTGAAGTGCCCATTAAAAGGCCATATAATTCTTTGAATTTATACGGTGTTTTGGGAAGCAGTAAGGTATGCCTGAGCCACGTGACGAAAAGGGAGGAGCTACCCGAAATTTTCCTCGTATTTTTCAATCGATTCTGTGAACCTTTAAACAATAAACAAGTAGTCCCAGTAAAATAGGCAATTAAGAATTTAAAACCAAATCGAAAACTCACCAAGATGGATGTTTTGCACGGTGCAGGTAATTATCCTAGAATGAGGGTCATCTACCGGAGCGCCACGAAACTACGTCTACATTCCAGTTTCTACAGTTGGTTCATCGAGGCCACCAACAATGCGGCTAGCTTCTTCGTGGCCAAAGTCGGGGAAGGAGCCATCGCGCGATTCTTCTTGAGTGCCTTCGCCTGGATAGTCTTCGTCAGCTGCCTACCCATCGAAGTCCTCATCTTGAGTATCGCCTGGACCCACCAGGCAATAATAGTTCGCCTCGTACAATGGCTTGAACCGGAAGCGAAAGAAGTCACCGTACAGAGCTCGGGTACCTTCAACCAAGACGAAGTTAATTCGCATCTAGTTACCCTGGTTATCACCGCAGAAGGACCGCCGCCGGATATAGACCTTGTTGGTACCTAGTTTCAAAAAAATCTTTAAACTTAACCATCTGCGAATTAATTACTAATCTTCTTCCTTGTAAAATTAATAACACTAGTTAGAAAGCACATTTTAAACGCCAAAACTGACAAAAACGTTTTCTTTATCTACCTTCCAGTTACGAGAAAAAGTCATCAGTCTGGTGGACAAGGTCCAAAGGTCGTCGAAGCTAAAACAAACCCTGAACCATCGTCTGGGTTGTCGAGTATGGAAAAACGATCGCGATTTCGCCATATCGAATCACGTCACCTTGCAGTCCAATAAATGGAAGGGTGTCGTTCTAAACGAGGAAGCGATGCGGTACTGGGTGGACGATTTCTGCAACGGTGGGCTTCCTTGCCACCATCCTCCGTGGCACATGGGAGTCGTTCCTTACTTGGACAACGGGCGTTCAGAGAACCACGCTTTCGTCATCAGGATACATCGGGAACTGGTTCCGTTCTTCAAACTATCGGACATAGTGGAAGACTGCCAACCGGCCAATTTGGAGTTGAAGAAAGCCATCGAGACCGTACTTAACCAGTCACAACTATCCGACACGGTAGAACCAATGCCATTCCCACCCACAAATTATAAATCCGCGATAATAATAAACAAACGTTGTTGCAAAATTATCAAAAACGTTTTACGATTGGCTTGGATCGCACCATGGGTATTTTACACCGAGTTGCTATGTTCCTGTCGCTACTGGATGCCAAGACATTACGACAAATGCGGTAGGACTAGTAGAAAGGTACTATTTTGGTCGGACGAGATCCCTAAGAATTTAGTACAGAGAATCAAAGAGGAGTCGAAGGCTAGCACAGGTACCATATTGATGTCGTGTTTAACCGGGGCGCTCAAGCAATACTACCGACTAACGGGTGTCAGGACACCTGAAGACCTACTGGCATTTATACCAATGTACGACCAACCTACGTTGGAATCGGACGAAAGCAGTCCCGACCAATATCAAACACTGGCCCTACCCATGGGTTTCGGGGATCCCATCTCCAGATTGCAAACTATTAAGTATCGGCGTAGTAAGGAACCCGTCCCCATACGGCAGGAGCTAAGCAGGACGGCCATAGGGTACTTGCGGAAACTTATGCCTCCTGTTTTGATGAGGGTTGCTAAAGATCTCATCTCCAGAAAGTACTTGGCCGCCATCAACAATGTCTACGTCTGCGATTCAGCGGGCAAAATATTTGGAAGCAAGGCCCTCAACGTTCTGTATTGGAGGCCTCTTACCAATCACGCAGGTATGGGCTTTTTTCAAGGTCTACTTTTAAGGATGTAGCAAATAGGTTAGAATCACTTTCTCTACGTCACAATGGCGTCTTCTATTCCATTCTTTCAAGCTTAAAGGGAGTATGAACATATTTATAATGGATCAACGAATTTCATATTACTTTCTTTATGTTTAGCAGAATCTATTGATTACCGCTAGCACGGCTTAAATACACAGGTTAGAATTCAAAAGCGTTATGTGGGGGACCGTTACGAACTGCAAGATGGCGGTCCAGGGGAATTATGGCGTTCGACGCGCCATCTATCGATGAATTATTGAAACAATTTTTTAGATAGATTTTTGTATTTTTACGGAATATGGAGTCGTGACCATAGATATAGGAAACGTATATAAAGGTCTAGATAAAATATTTCAAAGGGAGTGAATACGGAGGTGACAGCTAGCAGAAACGCGTAATTTCTGCAGGCTATCCTTATAAGGTGCTATCTATCGGTAAGAAAGCTCGTGCTATCGTCGCGAAAGCCATTGTCTCCTGCTTAAAAATTATACTAAAAGTAACCAACAGATGGTGTCTAAAGACTACGGCCTGCGGAAAAGTCAAGCACTTAGTACTAAAATGCTAAGAGAGCTCGCGCTCTTGGTCACGTGCCTTCCTCGTTGTCTGCTAGGTGTTAATTCCGTATTTTATGTTAGGCTTAGACGCCCCCAAATTTATCTAGACCTTTATATACATTTCTTATATCTATGGTTCTAACCTGTCTTTATAGCCGTGCCGCTAGTTAAGTTCAAAACAAAACGTAGCGCGTTCTAGGAGACGAAATTTTGATTTAGTTCGTACATCCTTTAAGGGAAAACGACATGATGTAATCAGAGATCCTGCGCTTATAGAGATATGAAACTCCCAATACCCCTGCTACCCTCTATTTTTTGCCGACGGTGACGCCCCTCGACGTCTGGGAGAAAGCTATTGAGATGCCATAAGCGAAAAATGGGTTTCCCGAGAATTTCACATCTCTAAAAGCGCGGCGACTAGCAGGATCTCTGATGTAATGACATAAGAGAAGTACGTGGTGGGTCTTCACAAGATTATGGGTAAGGAAATTTTAACCAACTGACTAGCGTTCGAAGCCAATGAACTTTATAAACTTCTGTAAATATTTGTATAAAACTTTACAACTTAATTACAGGAATTTCTCTGTCACTGATGAATTACGATGACAAAATAACACTGACCGTCAGAGGAAAAAGGGAAGTGATTCAAAAACCCGACGTATTAGTGGCCGCTTTCAAAAGAGAACTGTTAGACCTGGCCCTGGCTTTCAACATTCCAATAGAACGCAAAGCCACACCGCCACCGTCCCCGAGCATTAGGAATTCCTCAGTGATTACTGACAGACATTTATATAAACATATATAAGATGGAATGGATGAAACTCTTTCCGGTATATTAAACTAGTTTAAAAACGAACAAGTCGTTACGTGAGTTACTCACCTTTTTTACTCAAGATGCCATAAATCTGGTCTTAAAATTGTTTTGGATATATTTTTTAAAATATAAAAGTCAGATATAGTTAACCAAAGAAAATTTATATTTAATTAGGATTTAATATTAATTTATAACCTTAAGTGTTTTTTTTTTAAAACAATGATTTGTGATTTATTATTTAAGTATATTGTACCAGTTTTCATTAAAAAAATGTATATTTTAAATTATTTTTTAATGTTTCTGATCTTTTTGTACAATGACAAAAAACATTCCGAAACTTTTGAAATATTACAAATAAAAAAAAAACAAAACAACGTCCATTTATATTTGATATTAAAATTATCAATTTTTATAAAAATGGGTGAATTAAAATTATCATATGACTAAGTGCGTTAATTTCTTTCATTCTTAGGAAATATTTTTTATCTTTAAAAACTTTAGTAATATAATTTTTGGTATTAATATAAAAACAGATACAATTGGAATGTTAAAATTTTTTTGCGAAGGATACTAGGTGACTGTATACTAAACTCAATCGTGACTACCATGAATTTGGCATTTATTCCCTTCAACATGGGAAGGAAAATTAATTTCTAAGCCTAATGTGTTATTCAATTTTTGTTCTTAGCACCTTAACAGAGTCGTAATAAATTTAAAATAGGGATAGTCAATTACAAGTTCTTATAGGTCAGGGAAGATTCAGTAAACACTATTCAAAAGCATTTACTTTATTAAGTTACCAAGTTCACTATCCCCACTTTAAATTAATTATATTCGAATATGAAATAAATAGATTCATAATGGAAAACATCTAAAGGAAGCACGTTAAAATTAGTTATACAATAATATTAGGAAAATACCGTAAAGGTTTTTGTTAAAAAGTAAATTAAAAACCGATTATAAATGACATGGAATTATCTCCAAACAATAATTAATATTTAATCACGTAACTAATTTAAAATGTTTAAAATTTTGTAATTATTTTAAAATTTAGAAATAAAACTTCAAATTGCACTAAGACCAAATTATTTTAACTCCAGTTTAACACAAAAATTGGCAGTCTTAAAAAAAGTGTAGAATAGATAGTAATGAGCATATGAAAGCGTAGCTGGATAATATTGTTATTATGACGACAATCAGTTCTACATCAGGCTAAAATTGGAGCTTTTAAGTTCTCGCTTACAAAAGTAAGAATTTCCAAAACCCCATATTTAAGACAACTTTTCAGTTGTATTAGCTAAGAATTTCAATTATCTGTGTATCTAAACTATAAAATTATTTAAGTTAACTATGAAAATCTTTAATTTGGCTAACTATTAGAAAGTTATTTATAACATAAGTCTATAGTTATGTTTCATAAGTGTCAGTTAGTCAAATTATTGATCACTAACAATTGTAAGTGTGAAGTAAAATTTATGTAATACCCAAAAAGATAAGATCCCCTAGCATGAACATAACAAATTTTAAAAATCAATGCAGTCAGGTACTACACCTTGACATTTTTTTTTTTTATTCGTTTGTAACGTGTGGGACAATTCAGTCCTCTCGTCCATCTGATTAATCAGGGCGAGATATGTGTAACGGCCACGCCAACGGGGGGATACGTGGGGACAGGGGTGGGGACACCCGTGGCGGAAGTATTCCGACCACCCGTTGGGGGATTGGTGGTCGTCCTCACACGGCCATCCACAAACTCTGCCTCCCGTACGCCTGGGATTACAGGAGTGAGCCACTACTACCGGCTTACACCTTGACATGGCTCATATTCAGGATGACCAGGATAATGGCTCAAATTTATGGGAAATAGAATCCAGCAAAATAAACTATTGGGGCAGAAGTGAAGAACAACCAATAAGGAAAAGTAGTAAAAATGCAATCTCCTTAAAGCAAGTGTCGGCTCGACGTGAAGTAACTCTTTTTCCAACAGATGGCGCTAGCGTCGAGATCAAAACAAGATGCTTAAGCTACATTTTTACCCAAAAGGCGGGACATAAAAGTACCCCTCAGGTTTATTGGCTTGTTTGTAATTTTGACCATAACTTAAATTATAGTGTTTTTTAACAATATATTTTATATGTGATACATATAGTTTAGGTTAAAGTTCATTAAGTAGAGTATAAGTTGTCTTATTACAATTCTCGACAATTATTCTCTGACCAAGTTATTGTTTTGCTTTTTTGAATTTTAGCTTCCTTTGCCATTAATAGATGGCACCACGCTTTCCAGTAAAGTCTTTTTCCAGAGAATTGGATAGATTCATTGCCATCTCTAATAATAACGGCCTGATCATAACGCAGGTGGCAATGTTAGAGCCAACAGTTGCTTTAAATACGAATGCTTTAAGGTGGGAAGTCAAGATAAAATTTAAAAAAATAAGTACAATCTGAACAATATTCGAAAAACAATGAATTTATAAAATAATAGGTTAAATTAAAGAAATTTATGGATGACATAAATAGTTCTGGCCACCCTGTGTAATAAAACTTTTCAACTTGGAAGATAAGGGCCTGATACACTTATGTTAAACAATTATAGACTTATGGTAATAATAATAATAATAATATTGAAATTAAAGAGTCCCTTCTTGTCAGGGCTAAGTAGCAACTAAAATAAAACAAATTACACCATAGTGCTATGATAAATGACGTCATTAGACAAAGCTAGGATATTGTTTTCTGACCAAGGTTTAAAATGATAATCATTTCGTTGTAACTGTGCAAGGTACTAATGCTAAATAAAATACCAGCCTGCTTTTAACAGTTTATAGCAAAATATAGCATTTTAAACCCTGTTCCTGACAATGAACATTGCTACCAGATCTACATAAAATGATATTAATTAAATATGTGCATTAGCTAAACATTTATTAACCAAACAATTTAAATATTTCTTTAAAATCAAGCAGGAACATCAAAAATAATATAGAAACTGAGCTAAGCTTTGATGGCTTTCTAATCGGTATTATCAGGAAGAGTGATTCCCATTGATTGTAACAGAGTGGAGGCAGGGCCGGGAAGTCCTTGTTGACTGTTGTAGGACTCCAAGAGATTCTTAAGTAGAGTTAAGTCGATACTCACAGGCCGGAAGTCATCCGATTCATTGTCAACATCATCCTCTGCTGGCAAGTGAGCGTGCCCATTTGTGGCCGCTGCCGGTTCACGTTCAAAACTGAGCCCCACATCGGTGCGGGAGAGTTCCCTGTCCATTTGGTCCATGTAGGCTTTCATCTCGTCTACAGTGGTTTTGGGTTTTGTATCCTTGCGTCGTGGCGGTCCTGAAGAAAAAGGTTCAAATTAGTTTCGATACAAACTTGTAAAACCAAAAATAAATGGTTTCTTGTATCAAAGGGATTTGTTAAGGACCAATAATATATTTACTAGTTGGAGGTGGTCTCAATTCTTCTTCCTCTTCATCACTGTAACCACTCATCGATGAACTTGACTCGCCATCCGATTCTGGAGTTTTAAAATCTGTGAAACACAAAACAGAAAAAAAGAAACATTAACTGAAAAAAGAAGATCTGAAATTTTAATCTTAATAATAAGAAAGCTACCTAATATTGAGCTAACTGCTTCGGCTATTTTATCAGTATCAAAATGAATGTGAGTGCTGTCTCGTTTAGATTTGTTACTGTTACGTCGATTATTATTCTCCACTATAACACCATCGTAGCTCGATTTCTTCTCCACGAATGATTTAATACTGTTAGTTATAGAATTAGCTACGGTTTGTTCGTGAGAGTTTTGGGCATTTGTAGAAGATATTCCAGCAGCGTAATGTTCCAAGATGGATTCGAGATTGTCAGGGGTTAAATTCATCCAACTATCATCTGAAAATATTAAATAAACCATTGCAGAAAAACCCCTTCAATAAAAAACATGAATTTTAACAATTACCATCTTCCTTTGGTAGATTTTCACCCTCTTTAACAGGTTCGTAGTCGATATCAAGATTTCTGAGCAGTGATAAGATTCTGGAGCCTTCTGATGTTTCACCTCGGCTGATATTCGCAACATCCTCGGCTGAGTGACAGAAAAACTGCCTGGCTTCCGATAAAAGTCGCGAGTAGAGGCGGGATCCTTCCAATTCACCCTTAAAATAGCCAATTTTCTTCAGGCTAACGATGAATCTATGCCATCGCACATCCCCAACCAAATCATCTGGTTCTATGTTGACTTTACCATCAGTCTTTTTAGCACCAGCCGCAAGGATTTCCATCCCACAAGCCTAATTATAAATAATAACTTGTTGAAATTAAATAAAAACTAAGAATTAAAGTTCATCGTGATAATACCAATTTCATGCCTAAGTTGTGAGCTTTAAATGATGGATTATTCGGCGGTGGTAAATTCCAACCAACCCTTTTATCGGGTTCAAATTTTTGGGAATGCAGTTGAGAATAAAGACATCTAGTAAATGTTACTAGGCTTAAAACTCTCGTTTCAGGTGGGAAAAATCTCATAGCCCTACAAGCCTATATAATAACATAAATATCATTGTAAGATTTCTTTAGGAATAAAAGATATTTTTAAGTGTTCTCTAGGGTGGTTCAAAAAATGCACATATCGAAATGTTTTGGTGCACATGGATTTTCTTGTTCATTTTGATGAGAACATGACCCACGAAACTTTTTAAGTAAATTAATTAATATTTAGGACTGCCTGAACGAGGTAAAGTTTTACCACTATGAACTAACCCATTTATAAGCAAAAATCAGTTATGTCACTCAAATACTTTACTTGAACGAAAAATTTAATATTTATTACTTATTTAAGTTTTATTATAGAAATAAGTACCGGTACACAATAAAATATTTGCCAGAAAGCCCCACTAAACCAAGTGATAACTGCTGAAAATCACAAGTTAGGACCTGGTTTTGTGGGGATTTCTGCCAATTATTTTATTGTGTACCGGTACTTATTACTATAATAAACCCTGTGTAAACTTAAGTAAGTAATACATATTAAATATTTCGTTCAGTTTAAGTATTTGAGTGCAATAATTATTTTTTGCTTATAAATGGGTTCGTTTATAATGGTAAAACTTTAGCTCGTTGAGGCAGTCCTAAATATTGATGAATTTACGTAAAATTTTTCCTGGGTCATTTTCCCACCAAAATGAACAAGAAAATCTATGTGCACCAAAACATTTCGATATTTGCATTTTTTTTTAAACACCCTAGTGTTCTCACCTGTAAATCAATAGGGTCTCTGTAATAGAAAGCCCGAACTGCAGCAGAAACAAGTTGGGGTTCATATTTTAAAATGGAAGCTACGCCGGCTGGTATATAGCATAGTGCTTTATGTTGTAAGGCAGTAATTTTAGAAGGATATTCATTAATTCTACGTTGAATTGCTTCTTGAATTGATGGTGATGCAATGGTAATGTTAGCATTGTTTCGTATCGCTTCAACTGCATCTTTTACATCTGGAGTTCCAGCCGGAATAGGAGTAACTTCACCAGGATTTTGAGCTAAAGGTATGATGTGCAGTTTACCTCGATATATAAAAACCTGTAAGAAAAGTGTTTAGCATACATTATAAAAGGGGGCATAAAAAGTTAAATTTTGTAATATTTTACTCTATTTTCACTTGTTTCTGGATCAAGCCATTTTGGTAAATACTCTGAGGATTCAATAAGTAAAAATTCTCCATCTGTATCTTCAACTCTATGCAAAATAAATAAAAAAAAAACAATTTTAAGTTTATTGCTATACAAAGTCATTGTAAAGATGTATAACATACTTTACGACTAGGTCAGGGTCAGTCTTGGTAAGTTCAATGAGCAAAAATACAATAAACCATTCGTCCTCTATGTTGTCTCCATAATTGGTAGTTCCTTCTATATGAGAAATATCACCTACATTGAGCAATACAAAATTATTTTAATTAGTTTTGGAAAATGACACAAGGTAATCGAATTAAGGCTGAGGTAATTAATAAATTAACGCGTTGAAAATTATGAAACTGGGTCAAAATCTTGACACAACTGGGCTAGGATAGCCCCTTACGTTTTTATTGAAAACAACCTGCGGCGGTAAGCGGCTACTTGAAAGAAAACTGTTATAATGGACATGAAATTACTTGAGAGTATTAACAAAGGCAGGGAAAGCTTATTCCAATGCAATTGAAACTTTATCTTCTCTGCCTTTCACAGTACTCCTAAGTTACTATGACTTACAGACATAACGGTTCTTTAATTGGTTCGTTCAATACCTTAAGCCTTTGCTTACCTGATTTTTCTGGAGAAGCTCCTAGTCGAAAACTTTCATTTTGCCAAATATATTTACTTAAAAAAGGACTTAAACGAGCTAAGTACTCGTCGGTAACACTTTCTAACTCTTTAAGTAACGCATTTTTATCTAAATTACTCTGAAATTTGGGAAATAATTTATATTTCACAAAGTCGTCTGCTACGTTCGCGTGCATTTCGATGAATGATAAAATTTAACGCGGGATATTTCACTTAGGACGATAAACCAGTCATAATTTCAAAGGTAACTCAGAAGTGGAATAACCCATAACAAAATGGTATTATGATTCAAGCTCGTTTCAAGGACGAAAAATGTATTTATTTGCCTATCCCAGGGCCGGATTAAGACCTTGTGGGGCCCTAGGCCCAAGCTAATTTTGGTGCCCCTTTCCGTGGCGAGCGAGCGAGGCGCTCTCGCAATTTCTAATTGACATATGGATGGAAAATACAATTTCAATGTAGACTTTAATAAATGATATTGCATTACATAGTATTGAAAAATGTGGACGCATATACTAAAATTACTCCGGAATATTTTTTTTTCTGAAAAGTAAATTTTAACTTGGTGCCGTAGGCCCAGGCTAGTCGGCCTATTAGTTAATCCGGCCCTGGCCTATCCCCATTAACCACCTCCCCCCCCCCAGGAGAAATAATATGGCCTAAATTAATATATTCAAAATTTCCTTTATTAAAAGAAAAGCACAAAATATCCATAAGCATAGGAACATTTCTTTCTACATTTCCAATCCAGCACCATTGTTTAAAAAATACTTGTACGCAAAAATATCACGTTTTATATAAAAGTACAAATAAATATTATTCCCTTTTTTGTAAACAACAACCTCAAAAAAACACAATATAAGGCTCATAAAATTGACTTCTACCTCTAATGAAATGATTTAAATGATAAATATAAAGAAATGAGATAATATTATAGATTTAAAAAATGTATCAACCGGGTGACAATGATATAAAATCTTCATTTTTTAAAAAGGCACAATGTGGTTTTGACTCTTGAGATCAGCTTTAAAGTTAATTGCCTCTGCTTTTACAAACTTGTTAAAAATTTAAATGAAAATGATTTTTATATACATCCAATGTTATCTGACAAGTTTCATTTCATTGTTTTAAATATTAAAAGAAGCAGAAATAAAATTAGGCCTTTGATTAGGCTTAGCAATGAATTTACAGATTCTGTTGATATAAATGAACTATTCATAATGAACTAAGCCAGAATTACATAATGAAGTTAAAATAATAAACCTTATAAGCAGTCCAGCTCTAAAAAGGTTTTAAAATATTGAATGTTGAAGAAACTAATTGATTCTTTATAAGAGGGTGGCAATTTTTAAATTTTCTCTAATAATTGTGTCCATAACAACTTGAAAAACAACTTGCACATTGCTAGTATCTGTAGCTGTCGTGAAATGAGGGTACACTACTTTGGTGGCATTACGATTTTGTGATTGAAACTTGTGTTGAACAAATAAAGCTCCACTATCCACATCATAGTCAGGACCTTTCTCAAAATAAAAATGTGCAAAGATTAAAAACTGGTTAATATGAACGAGTTAAAACCAGCTGACCTTCACCCAAAATAAAAATTAAAAGTTCAAATCAAAGTTGATTACCTGCGTAGTCACTCAGATAAAATCTCAAATGTCGGCCTGAATACAATATCTTTTCTCTAAACAAATCCAGTTTGTTCAAAAATAAAATCTTAAAAAAAAACCAAGTCAGTAAGGATGAAATATATCTTTTTCTACAAATGTTTTTTTACCATAGAAGTATTTTGGAAGAAAATATTGTTGCAAATAGATGAAAATAATTGTAAACTGTCATGCAAACGATTCTAGGGAGTGTATTAAATGATATTTTATTAAAAATAATAGTTTAAAATAGGGCTGTGCGAGTACTCGTAAATTGAGAGTACTCTGTCTCGGACTCCAATTTTTTTTATTTTATTACTCGAATGGACTTGCAAGGCCTTTACCAAAGCCTAAAAATTACTCGCAAGTATAATTTTTTTAGACGAGTCTGTTATTTTCCAACGAGTTCGCCGACTTCTTTTTTTTTTAATATTTAAAGTTCCGTATTGGCGCTGCCAATAAATTTAAGACCCTAATTGGACTTGGAAAATTTGCGGGACTCAATTCTGGACTTGATTGAAAATTTAAGACTTGAATAGGACTTATGTAATTCTTAAGGACTACAAGACTTGAATGAGTACTCGAAAATGGGACTGGAGAATAGTCAAGTCCAATTTTTTTTGACTAAATCCAAAAAAAAAAGAAAGAATCGCACAACCCTAGTTTAAATCAAACAAAAACCATTAATAATACTGACTATCGCAGGGTCCTCTAACAAAACCATATCATAGCAACTAAGAGCCACGACAAATAGTAGAGCTCGGACATCGTCAAAACACTGAATCCATTTTCGTCTTTCTGACCTTTGGCCTCCCACATCAAACATTCTAATTAAAAGTAAAAATTATGGTTTTAAAACCAATAAAGTTTGTTGTAATATATCTCTGTTCCAACCTGAATATAACATCATTAATCTTAAAATGAGTTTCAATTATTCCCAAAGTTCGGACTCTCGCTCTTAAAACATCTGTAGGAGTTGGCACATATTTCTCCGAACATAAACGGTCCATGTTTTCAAACAGATATATGGCGCTGTCGTTTAATTGGAACTCGTAGCCACGAGCTACTGTTAACCTCACCCCTTTGTCATTCCAAAGATTTTTTAAAGCATTTGCAATGAAGCCAAGTATAACAAAGTTTTCATCAAAACAGCAATGGCAAGCCAATATTGATTGCGCGTGAAACTGCAAATTAAAATTATTACGGAATAAAATAGAAATATTTTAGGCATGTTAACTTAAACTAAAAGTAAATGTAAATATTACTTTGTTCTTAGAGTTTTCTAAATTTATTCTTAATTGTCCCATTCCATTTAAGACATATTTCATTGAACTGACAAGATTATCTAGAACAGTGGGCTGAAAATGCAACTTAATTAGTTAGAGGTACTAATTATTGTTGAATAGATCAAATGATTACCCTGAAACTCCGTAATTCCTCCTCCGTGAAGCCATCATTGTGAATAATTTTCATCTGTTTAACTAATGTAGATTTCCCACTTTCCCCAGCCCCTACACATTAAAATTATAATTAAGATCACTTAAACACAGAAATAAAACTATAAAATGCATCCTACCCAATAGCAATATTTTTATCACATTTCTTTCTTGTTTGGCTAATTCTGTTAACTGACGGTCAATTTGTTCACTACGTATTCGAGCTTTCCGTTCTTCATCATCAAGGCTGAGACAAGTACCCATGCTCCATACCTTATGTACATGAGATCCGAGAGTTCAACACGCTAAAACAAGTGCGAAAAAATGAGCTGGCATTGTGTTTTTAAATTTCCTGGAAAGATAGCATCAATGCCCTAGATAATCTACATAAACATTATGGCCTAGAATCACTAATGCCATATTGCTCCGGAGGATATTTAAACTCGAGCTAAGGCTTAACAAAATGCGTTTAAAATTTATTCCTAAATGAAACATACCATATGTTGTGTTTTATATAGATGTATTATTACTTAAAACTTATTTAACAAGCGTGTTATACCCGTTTTATTACGTATATTAAAGTAGGAAACATAATCTCAATGACATTTCATAGCTCACGCTACAGCCGCTACACTTGTATACTTTTGTATTGGTTTTTAAGCCGTCACAGCCGTGCTTTACCATTGGTCCGTTTTCAAACCCACGCTAACTTTTAAAGTTGACGACATTGTCACGTGATTCGAGATTTTTACGCCTTTTTCGAATATCACAAGTTGTGCGCCCCGAGGGGCTAACCACTCTTAGAAAGTCTGTACACCGGATTACGCTTAGATTAGCACTGCCAAAGGCAGGGACTTCAAAGATTACGCGTAGTTCCATTAGTACAGTAAAGGTACGGCTCTGTACACCGATTACGCGGAGTGATCAGCCCCTCGGTGCGCCCTAGGAGCAACACAAAAAGAACGGTATTGTGTACAAATTTCATTGGACGAGCCTTTATGCTGAAAGTTTTACGGGTGGGGGAAGACAATTTCCAAATTTTCCCCTTCCGACGGCCGCAGGGGCTAAAGCATCTAACCAATGAAAACTGTACATAAGAAAATGCAGGACGTTTGACGGGTTGCGTTCTCCTTGTGTGGGGTGCTGTGTTTCTTGCCCCTAGCAGAGAGAATTCTCTCTGCTCCTAGAGAAATCGGAGAAATAACCATAGAAATTAGAGAGAGGAATGGAAAGTCGGTCGCATTTCCGACTTCAAGTAGATTAGGACTATTCTTTTCCTGTTAAAGTTTGTGACGTTACACGGTCATTTCTTCTGTTGTCTGCTACAACTTCGCATAGATCTAGCTCGCTTAATAAAATTCTAAAGCGCCGGGAGTAGTGGCGTACTCCCCGAATCGCAAGCGTCTGGGAAGCAGAGTTTGTGGAGGACCGTGTGAGGACGACCACCAATCCCCCAACGGGTGGTCGGAATACTTCCGCCACGGGTGTCACCACCCCTGTCCCCAAGTTTCCCCCCGTTGGCGTGGAAGTTAAACATAACTCGCCCTGATTAATCAGGTGGACAAGTGGACTGAATTTGTCCCACAAGTTTCAAAACCAAAAAAAAATTCTAAATCATTCTTTGCTTGATTGAGCCGGTTTCTAAAAGCGCGCTACAACAACCAATGAATCCCAATAAACACAATACCAGCATACGTGTCGAATTCATTGCTTGATTGAGCCGGTTTCTAAAAGCGCGCTACAACAAAAAATGAATCCAAATTCATTTCTAATGGTTTTTCATTTCGTGATTAAAAATTCTATAAGTTTCTTTTATATTTTAAAGTAAAACCTAGGAGCAACAAACACAACACCCCACACAAGGAGAACGCAACCCGTCAAAAGTCGTGCATTTTCTTGTGTACGATTTTCATTGGCTAGTCGCTTTAGCCCGTAAAACGTTCAGCGTAAAGGCTCGTGACGCTCGTCCAATGAAATTCGTACGCAATCCTTCGTTAGCGTGATTAAAGGCTAGCTGCGTTCTCCTTGTGTTTGTTGCTCCTAGCATATGTAACATAATTACTCATAAGTATGCCACTAGCTCTATTTCTTCACTAACGGTTTGTTTCACAGATATTGCGTCATCCGTACCCTACGTAATATTTGACGTCATCGAATCTCAAATGCGGATAATGCCGTCGTATAATTAGCTTTACGTCTGATCACGGCCAACTTTGATCACGCGCTGTTCGCGCTACTACGGCCAACACATTCGTCGAAATTCCGCGAGCAAGGATTTTCCCCCTATAAACTGTACTATAATGTGTAGGAGGTCAGCGCCACGCTCGGTGGTTATACTGTCTTCAATGTAAAAACCATACTAAAAATAATAATCCGCTAGGGGCGCTGACGTCATACACATCTTTTGCTCACAGGTTAACACAGAAACGTCAACGAATGAGATGGCCGCTGTAGCGCGAGAGATGCGCGAGAAATCAAAGTTGGCCGTGGTCTGATAAACCGACGGCCATTATTTTAGTAAAAAACCGGTTTGAACAACCAAGGCTTAGGAGCTAAAATGAACTACAATATAGTGTCAAGTTCTGTTAATGTAATTAATTTGCAAATTAATGAAATTCTCGGAGACTCACCCAAGTTTATTGGAAAAAATAGTTGAATTTCAGGTTGAGCTTTTCTGGCGCATCTACAAGGTTGGAGTCTTTGCGGATTCTTTTGAGCCTAGACCTAACTCTTCTAGGCTTGATATGGGTTTTATCATAAGTTAATGATCATCATTAACTTATGGTTTTATAAACGCTGGTGGAATATCCCACTTCGACGAATTGTTCCATTTTCGGAAAGCGATCACTTATTGGTCATTTTCCCCAACTTTTTATTTTTCTAAATTACTCATAATTTAACTTCATCCGCACAAACCGAGCGAGTTTATAAATTTCAATAAAGCTACATTGGGCTGCCTAAAATTCCGACGCAAAAATTTCCTTCTCAATTTCGAGGTTTTCCATTGGCTTAAATAATTATGTTACCTGCCAATAGTGTGACTCCCAAAATTACTAGGATGAATAAAAAGGTTAAAATCTAACGTAGTCCACCTTTTTACTGGTTCGTGGTGAAACAAACCGTTAGTAAAGTTTTTTGAATGGAATAAAGGTACAGTGGCATACTTATGAGTAGTTATGTTACATATGCTCCTAGGTCAAACATTGCTGTAATTAAAACACTTTACAACTACTGTAGTGGGAAAACTATTTCGCAAAGATTGCGTATGTTACAGTGCCTTACTATTCACTGATATCATTTATTAAAAATACTAAATAGTTTCTTATACGTTTAGTCTAAATACAGTATTATGTACTATTTGTGTTAATTTTACTCGGTAAAATGTTTTCAATATTTTAAGCGTTTTTATGAAATAAAAAAATCGAACAATTGATTATGTTCAATTCTTTTCGTCTCCAAGTTCAATTCATAAAACGTAGCAGAAGTAAATGAACCGCAGTTATCAGACCGCTATACTCCCCTTGTGGGAGGCGTTTTCCTTTTGAAGTTACTCTGTCAACTTGGATTTTGAATTTCAGGCGCTGTGAGGTCGACCAAAGCCGAACCATTACTATCTCCCCCTAGTTACTTTAGAAAGAAACTCAAAAGGTTTTGAAATGGTTTTGAAATGCTTGGTTTTGCGCTTGTTGCAGCCTACTTCCAGGGGCTAGTAGGCCACACTTTGAAGCTCTCTGGCGCTATTTTCACTCATCGTAGGAAAATAGTAAAAAACAGGCATACTTATCAACTCACCCCCTAAAACCCCTTAAAAAGTTTTTGCGTAACCATTTTAAACACCCTTTATTAAGGCTTTGCAAAAACACGGCGTTCTATTACTTCTTGGCAATTTCGTTGAAGAGGTTTTATGTAAGCGCCTATTATGACAAAGAAAATTAAATTTACGGTTGGCCCATCTTTTTAAATGTTCACTTTTGTGTTAGGGATAACTGAAAAAAAATAACAATAATAATCAGCTAAGCTAATACCCAAGGAACCACCATAGGCCCAAGTCATCGATCGACTTTCATTGCCTTTTTAATTCGGGTGGCCGGGTTAATTAAATTGTGTGGAAGGTGGTGGAAAGCCATTCACGAGAGCCAACCACTCCATACAAGCTATCCTTTCTTGAATATTTATTACAAAACAAGACTTTTTAATCTGATATTTAAAGGACCTTAAAACTATAATAAATAGTATTTAAAAATTCTAAAAACAATTATTTTGAATTGTTGCTTGTAAACTTTACTATGAATAAAAGATGAATTATGAGGATATAAAGCAAAATTTAGTTAAGTAGATTCTGTGTTGTAAGTCAGAAAATTTTCCGGAAAATGACCGAGGCCTTTTTTTCCAGAAAATGTACCGTATTTTTCTGAATAAAATATAAAAAGTTTTCATTCCATGATTAGTCTAATATATTGTTTGCAAATTTAAATAAAGCGGCATTTTCGCCTCATTTTTCCGAATCTAAAAGTAATACTAAACCTCTAGGCTAGCTTTAAACTGATTATCAATGTAATACTATTAAAGTTTGGTAGTATGTTTACTGTTAAAAAAAAGTTAAAAAAATTAAAAACCCTTAAAAAGTAAATTATGTTTCAATTTTTTATTTTTCCGATTTACGGAAAATGTTCCGCAATTCGGAAGATTTTCACAGGCCTTTAAAATACATGTATAAATAAAGTACATTTATTTTCAGTTAATTGTCTTATCATAATGAGCTGTCCCGACCTTATTGCGTGCTTAAGCCGGTGATGGGCACTCTCGTCTGACCGTGAGATCAGTGAGAGCAACTGAGAAGAGGTGAGATTCTCTAAGCTTCCAATGGAGAGGAGCTATGCATTTAAGTGAGAGGAAATAAGATATTTTAAAGAAAGTATTTAGAGTTTGAGTGAGACGCTCTTAAAAAGAATTATGTCACTTTGGCCAATATCGAAGCTAAAACATTCAATTAGCGAAAATAACATAATACGCTGAAGTTAGAAGGTTATAAAGAAGTTTAAGACACTAAATCTTACGTGGTCACCGGCCAGTGATGGTCGTTGTTGTACCCCTGTGAGAGTAGTGGGAGAATCTAAGAGGAGTTGAGATTCGCAAAACTTGAAAAGGAGAGGTGCGTGAGAGACATTTCACAAAGTATGCATTTCAGAGAGAGGAGACTGAAAGGAGATATTTGATTAATTCCATAAACGGAAAAGTGTATGAGATGATATCAGATTTGAGAATAGATGGGTATTAGCCTAGCTGATTATTATTATTATTATTATTATTATTATTAAAAAGTTAGTTTATGGTGGTGAGAGGAGATGAGTTTGATTTAAAAAATTTAAAAACGGGAATGAGATAGAGCTAGTGAGTAGATAGTACTCATATTTGAACCGTTTTTTTCCAAGATGCCGGCAAAGGTGGCTGCCAATTTGACGTCAAAAAAACTTCAACCCCCCCACGATAACAGGAAAGGTTGAAAACATATTTTTTGTTTAATCCGGAATTTGACCTTGAAGATGACCTTTGACCTTCATCTTTGACCCCTAACCCCAACCCCGAAGTATTAATTTTTATCGGCGGGGTTAAGACATAAGTGACTAGATCTCAGCCGGATATCGCCCGATAGTGCCCAAACTTGTGAGGCTTATAGACCTAGGCTTAGGATCAAACAAAAAATAGGTTTTCAACCTTTCCTGTTGCTGTGGGGGGTAATTTAAAGGTTTTTTGACGTCAAATTGGCGGCCATCTTCGAAAAAATCGGTTCAAATATGAGTACTATGTACTAGAGTGAGCGTTATCACAAAATTTTAAAAAATGCCCATCACTGGCCTTATTCCTATTACTCATCAATCGGGTAAGTAGAGCCAGAGTAACTGGTAACTGTATTAAAGGGAATATAACCTCAGGTATTTGGTGTGGTACACCAACGTTTGCAGCTCTGACCGCTCTTGCCTTTGGCTTTAGAAATATTTGGCGCCACTGTACAGGGAAATTTGAAAAATTGAAGGGCTCTTCCATAAAGATTGATTTGCAGGTTATATTCCCTTTAATGTTGACGGGTTGCAAGGCCATCTGGGGAACATTTTCCGTGTGGCGTTCTGCGCGCGCATGTGGTGTTTAAGGTAACATATCATAAGTAATATCATATTATAAGGATGACACTGAACGATTTCGGCTAATGATAGTCTGTCGTAGAGTGATTGCGTAATTGGAAGGGGGAACGGCCAAGCTTTTCCAAATATTACCTTATTTCCGTATCAAAAGATTAACAAGACGTTTAATATACTAACACGTACCTTGTTTTGTCTTGAAAAAATAGCTTTTGGCCCAAAAAGTGGAAACGAAAAATAACGCCTGGTGTTTGGGCAGTGGCGGCGCTAAGACTTTATTCAGGGTAGGCTATAGTAAGTTTTGGGGGCCCCCATATATAGGTCAGGGGCGAGCGATTCTAGACTAATCGTTATACCATTAAAAATGATATTTTTTTTGGTTAGTCACGTTGAAATTGTCTTTGTAACGAATTTTATTTTCGTTAAAATTTTAACGATAAGAGTAGAATCACACCCCAGATGAAATTAATTCAAACTTAGATTCAAAAAATTTTGAAAGTAACAATTAGGCTAGAAAAATTTAGAAAATATATAGGCGCTATTTATTTTACAGCTTAAAGGGAATATAACCTCTCGTATTTCTGTCGCCCTCCGAGGGTTCCAATATTGTCCGCTGCCTCCCGTGGCTTTTCACACCTGCGGCGCTGATAATCGCTGATTGTGAAGGGAATAAAGGAAATTGATGGGGTCTTCCATAAAGAATGCTTTGGAGGTTCTATTCCCTTTAAATTGAAGCCTGCGATTGCTTTTGGCAAATTCGTCAACCACTTATCTTATTGTCTCTGAGACTATTGCTTAAATCTCTATTAATAGAAATTAGGGCTAAATTGCATAATCTGTTTTCAAGCATAGACGTTCTTAAAGGGAATATAACCTGCAAATCAATCTTTATGGAAGACCCCTTCAATTTTTAAAATTTCCCTGAACAGTGGCGCCAAATATTTCTAAAGCCAAAGGCAAGAGCGGTCAGAGCTGCAAACGTTGGTGTTCCACACCAAATACCTGAGGTTATATTCCCTTTAAAAATGTTTTTATTCAGTTATGAGGACTAAAACTCGTTTCACTTGTGGCACTGGATACCAGAATGCTTAATACTATTTTAAAATATTTTAGAAGATCTTTAAAACCATTTCCAATTTTTAACAGATACTTATAGCAAGAATGTATTTATTTATACTCAGGGAGAATGAATATGTCGAGACTATCGACGGACACGTTGAGGCCCTAACCCCATCAAGCTAAGGGGGGGGGGGGGAGGGGAAAAGGAGGGGGTCTTATTTTTTGCGTCCTCGCAGTATCGTTAATCTCGTCGAAAAACGTAATTTTTAAGAACCAATGAGATTGCAGTATTATTTGATTTTATTAAAGCGGAGGAGCATACCGGGGGGCCCAACGGGTGGAATTGGAGAAACGCTAAAAATAATCTTAACATATTCATTCTCCCTGAGTATAAATAAATACATTCTTGCTTATAGTAAGCCGACTCAATAGCTTCCAACTTAAATACATTTCTGGCTACTTCAATTCGGCATTTTAAGGAGCTGAAATTAAAATCAAATCTAGAGTGCGATTCAGAAAAGGAAATTACGGTTTCTTGATTTTAAAAATTAGTGTCTTTAGGATCAGATGCTGACAATCCTACTAAAAGACTCGAATTGTTAGTCAATCTTTTCTTCATTTCCAAAATGAATTTATCTATAACTTCGAAGTATTCGGCTCTTAATTTTTGTTTAATGGTAACTTCATCGGTTTCTCTAGTCCCGGTTGTTTCGAAAAGCATACTATTTGTCAGTTTTTTGTTTTTAATTTTTTTTCTCTTTGATCTTGAAGCAACTCCAATTAATTTTCTACTTGATTTTGGCGCACTATTTGAATCTGGCGCGTCAAGTAATATTTTATTTGCTACTTTTGTAGCTTCCTCCCAAATTAAATCGAATTTTAACGGATCCCTCGATTTCTCTAATGTTGCAATGGTGGCTTCACAGAGACTTACTGCTCGTGTATACCATAACTGGGAGCTTTGCAAGTATTCTGATGACGTGCAGTGGCTTATTAACCATTAGGCAAAGTAGGCACGTGCCTAGGGCGCCATTTTTCTAGGGGCGCCAATACTCTGATAAAGCCCCACGGTCCATGTACTTGGCTTGCCCCTACTCAAAATAACGCCGAAAAGGTTTGGGGAAACTAAACTATATTTATTTATTTATTAAAAACCGATACGCCCATGCCGCCCCTCCTTAGCTGACCAATGCCAAGGGGCGCCAAATTTCTTTGTGCCTAAAGGCGCGGAAAGGGTTAATCCGCCCCTGATGAAGTGTTGGTAATTTCAAGGACTTGGTCCAAAACTACCAACAAAACCAAAGTTTAAACTTTTTCAAACTGCGATATGTAGCCCCGAAGTTTTATCATCAAATAGTTAATTCCTTTTCTTTTGCTAGACCATCGTACGTCACAGCTTTTAGGCATTTTTAAAATTTCATTATGGCCAAGTTCTGTTTTGTGCATTTTCAAAATATTCGGCTCTTAACACAGAATTGCTCTGGAAGTTATATACGGCTTGTAAAGTATAAACCGTGACCAAGAATGTATTTATTTATATTTAGGAAGAATGATTATGTTGCGACAATCGCCGGGCACGTTGAACGCCTTTCCCTCGTCTCGCGCCCTTAATATAATTTTCAATCAAGTCGCTCTTCATTCAAAAAAAAATATGTAGATTTAAAGTCGAAAATCGCGAGAAAAAAAAAGGATTAACTTCTTGGGCTCAAATTTGAAAAATTAAATTGGGATACCGAGGCCGGTAAAGGTTGAACTAGATATCGTTGAAATTCAAAACCCTGACTGGTAAAGTGTTATGTACAACACGGCGGCATCGGCTACACTGTACGTGAAACCAATACACAGAAATACCTTGGATTGTGTGCTCTAGATTAATAGTTTACTGTAGTTACTGAACGAAGCGCGAGTATTAGTGGGCTAATTATATTGAGAGCAAAATCGGAGGGGTTTCCAAAAAAAGCTGGGCCACAATGAATTCAAAGCATTTGATGGTTGGTTATCTAGATGGAAAGCAAGACACAATAACAATTTTAACAAGGTTTGAAACCTTTAAATATTATGTTTATCTGCAATATAAGAGCAGATAGGAAATCTGGGTCTATGGAAATTTGTACTTACTTATGGCATTAGAAGAATATAAAAAACGAAATTATATAATTCCCTTTTTTTAATAGGCGTAGTCACTTACAGTAGAAACACCTTGTTATTGTTAAAACTTATTTCTACACGTAGCTTACTTCTTTAATTTTAATAACGCACTTTAGATAAGAAAACAATGTTTAGTGAAAGGAAACAAGTGGGTCCAAGGAACCATAGAAACTGCACATTTGCCCGTTTTTCGACATTTTGGACAAGGTTGGACATAAGAATATTTTTTTTAATAGTCACTGACTAGTGGGGGTAAAAATGGGGGTATAAAAACCAGAAGGACAGCCAACATTTCGCTTTACCCGGCCGGCAGAATTAAAATAATAGTTTATTATCTCTTGAGTTACATGATGTGATTTTTTTTAAATAAAATGGGATTGATGAATGATGAATTTATGAGACGCCATATTCGCTATTATTTATGAATATTTAGGTAAATTTTTCAAAAGTCAGCCTCAGATTTAGATTAATTTTAGTCGTCAGATCATTTATTTTAGTAGTTGAATGTCAACCCAGGTTTTGACGGCCAATTACTCGGTACGGTTCAATTTAGAAAAACGTTTCTTAGGACCTTTTTCACTTCTTGTTACCCAAAGAACACGCCTGTAAATTTTTGCCAGACTTCTCGGAAACACTCTATATATATTTATATATATAAGAGCAGATAGGAAATCTGATTCTATGCAACAATGGTTTGAATAAAACAATGACTATTATTAGCGGTTTCCACATTATTGGCCATAAACCAAAAATAGACAAAATGGCAGCCATTTTTAGACAAGTTCGTCTATGACAAAATCAGTAAAATGTTTTCAGCATACAGTTCGTTATGATGAATATATTTCCGAAGAAATTGTCTTGTAAGAAATAGTTCACAGTTTTTTACTATTTTTCTAGTCTACACTAGGTAGGGCTGAAACCAAATAACAATTACTGTGAAACCCCCTACTGCTGAATAGTGGCAGAACAATCAAACTAAATTTATTTAAAGAACCACATAATCGTTTGAATTTTGAGGGTAGGGAAACGGGAAGGTATACCTGGGTCACGTGATTCAAGGGGGGGAGCTACGAGGGGTGGGACATTCAATGAAATCCCGGACACTTTCCCAGAAATCCGAAATCCAGAGATTTTTTCAAAATCTCGAAATCCGTCAAGTAATACAGAGAAATCCAACGCGAAATCTCGAAATCCGACAAGAGGTCGAGAAATTGCAAAATCGAGAAATCCAACGAGAAATCTCGAAATCCCGAAATCCGAAGAGGAATCCCGAAACCCAACGAGAAATGTCGAAATCCCGAAATCCGAAGAGGAATCCCGAAACCCAACGAGAAATCTCGAAATCCCGAACTCCGAAGAGGAATCCCGAAATCCGACGAGAAATCCCGAAATCCAACGAGAAATCTCGAAATCCCGAAATCCGAAGAGGAATCAGTCGAGAAATTATGGAATCCGACAAGAATTGCAAAATCCCGAAATCCGACGACAATTCTCGAAATCCCGAAATCCGAAGAGGAATCAGTCGAGAAATTATGGAATCCGACAAGAATTGCAAAATCCCGAAATCCGACGACAATTCTCGAAATCCCGAAATCCGACGACAATTCTCGAAATCCCGAAATCCGACGATAAATCCTGAAATCCAACGATAATTCTCGAAATTCCGAAATTCAACGATAATTCTCGAAATTCCGAAATCCAACGATAATTCTCGAAATTCCGAAATCCAACGATAATTCTCGAAATTCCGAAATCCGACGATAATTCTCGAAATTCCGAAATCCGACGATAAATCCTGATATCCGTGACAAAAGTTAAGAAATCCGAAATCCAACAAGAAATCTTCAAATCCCGAATTTTTAAATGATTCGATGAACCTTTAAAAAAATCTTTCTTGGTTGCTGCTGCATGTTAACCGCTTCAAATGAAATCAAGTAGCTCTCTAATTCTTTACCGGAACGAGTCTAGGTGGCGCTGCGGCGCCATTTTCTTTTAAGGTAGCGCCTATGACCTAGCGTCTGCTATAAAGACAAATGCCTTCAATTTGGTAAAAGACGTTTTCCCCGAGTTTTTCTGTTTCCCCTTCCCATTAACGGTGATGCTAACGTTATTAGTGAGTGGAGCTGTTGGCTCGCATCGAATGAAGGGCTTTATGAAGCGGAGGGGGTAATGCCCCTCCCAAACAATTTGCTTAGGGGAAACATCAGTAATCCCCCTCCCTACTTTATGCTCGGTTGCAAATTAAAATTTATGAAATGAAGGTACGAGTTGCTTAATAGAGCAAATAGTAAACTACGGCCCTTAATTTTAGTCAGAAGTATTGGTTTTGTCACCAAATAAACTTGAAACCAATGAGGTAGAATAAATAGAGATCCAAACAAAATCTGGGATTCCCGGGACACGTTTTATTTGAGTACGAGAATTATGCTTAAGTTTCAACTTTATCCAATTGTGTTGGCGCCATCTGTTTCAATAAGCAGACACTCTTGCAAAATATGTTAAGGTTTAGTTTTCCAACAACACGATAGATGGTGCCAGCACGATTCAATTAAGTTCATTTCGTAAGCCTAACTCTCCAACTCAACAAATACTGTCCCGCGAAAAGGTAGGTCCTGGAAGGCGGATTTGGATCTCTATTTATTCTATCTCATTGCTTGAAACTTACTAATTCTTCTATTTTTCTGTTAATTATCAATTTAAATTCATTTATAAAATTTCCATTTCTTATCACCAGGGGCCTGCAACCCCCACTTCTCAAACGTTCCTACGCCACTGCTACCATCCTCCTACGCTTTGTAAACTGGCCACCTGATTTGAACGGATTAAAAGATGACTTGGGTATTAGATCAGGGGCGGCTCCAGGGGTGGGGGGGAATTCCCCCCATGCCCCCCCCAAAATATTTGATATTTACGATGAGTATCATTTTAATATACGTGTAAGAAATCAATACAGCTTACTGTTTACATGCCATCACGGTCTTTTACATGCAAGAGATACTGCACCTACAGAAGAGCTACGTAACGTATACCTGCGGAGATAAATTTGCCAGAGCTTTAACAGCGGAACCTATATGCTAAAGTTCTTGCAGCTGCAAGCCGAGTCACTGACTCAAAGACTATATAACGCTTCGCTTACTAGACAGGCGTGTTCCTAGGAAAAACCTGTTAACACCTCTGTAGCACTGTAAAAGCTGGGGTAATATTTATACCCGCGGCTAGAGGCGCCACTAGTAACACAGCTCAAGCTAGGGGAAATTTTGGGCCAGCGTCGAGATGGAGCCACAATCGGTATGCAAGTTGAGCCATAGAACACGCCTGTCTAGTAAGCGAAGCGTTATATAGTCTTTGCACTGACTCACTTCTGGAAAATCGAGACCCGTATTCGGAGATAAATTTCAAGGCCGCGGCAGCTGCAGCGCTTAACGGTGAGGTGTTGACGGCCATTTCTATTCCTTCTTTTAGAGGAGGCAAGGGCGCGAGCCAGGCCAGTGGAAAATGTACGATACATTGGGGTTTTTTTTTAAACTTCAGGAAATGTTATTGTTATTTATAATTACAATTTATAACTACACAAAAACCTCGTTTTTGTCACTGCTTCAACTTGTTTGGGTGCACGTATGCGATTATAGTAAGTCACATCTCACACGTATCTTAGTGATAAAATTATTTTGGTAAGCCTATTTATGAAATTACGGTTGTAGTGCAACCGTTCAACGATGGCGTCGTAATTTTCATCGAACCTAAACCTGGTAGGCCTATATATAAGGGACAAACGATAAGTTTTACGGGAACTTTAGAATATCAAATGCAAGTGATTTCTTATAAAATATTCTAAAAATGTCTAAAAAGCTTTATAGAGTTTTAAGGTTTATAGAATGCCTATGGTGCACTAATACCTACAGTGCCATGGGTGGACTCTCTTGACCTAAATCAAGGCCCAGTATTCCTCTTTCTCGCTACACCACTTTTCTAGTACTGTAAGTAGCAGTGGCGTAGCCAGAAATTCCTCAAGGGGGGGGTCGAAGTATGTGAATGTTAAGAGGGGGGTCGAGAAGGGGGTGGAAATTTAGTTCAGTCAAAGGTAGACCCAAGGGGGGGGGGGGGTTGGACACGGAACCCCCCCCTTGTCTACGCCACTGGTAAGTAGTTTTACGGAGCATAGTATACAAATTCACAAGTGTCTGTTTTTATGTCTTGAAAAAAAATTACGACGGTGCCCCCCCCAAAATATTGGTCTGGAGCCGCCCCTGTATTAGATTACCTGATTATTAATAAATCTGCGCGTTGTAATTGATCTATTTCATTATGGTTCGTTAATATACGTGCCAAGCGTTATCTGCGTCTGCTAATGCGCTATCAATCTAGTTTTCGACAACAACCAAAAGATGGCGTAAGAATAGTTTTGGGTTGGGAATAGCGTTTTCCATTTGACTGCTCGAGATTCGCTTTAAATCAAACGTCATTGATCTCAACCCGATCGAGAGAGAAATTTAACATGTTTCGAATATTATTTTCCATTAGACTGCACTCTAGCTCTCCGAGATCCGCTCGAAAGTTATCTGTCAATTTCGGCAGATCGATGTATCGAGTTCGCTCTCGGAGTACGTTTTCTGCGTGTTTGATCGCAATGTGATCAATGACGTTGGAGACGTATTTGGAGCGAATCTCGGGCAGTAAAACCGAAAATGTAAGATCAATCCAGTGCTTAATTCGCAAGCAGTAGATGTCTGTGGTGTAATTGTATAATTGCTTTTGCCAGTGGCGTAGATAAGGCCCCCGCAGACCCCGCAGTGCGGGGGGCCCCGGAGCTTTAGGGGCCCCCTAATTTCATATCAAAGTATATACTAGATACCGGATAAAATTCCGAATATTGTTTTTGCGGGGGGGCCTCGCGGGTCTTAGCTACGCCACTGGCTTTTGCTATTGTCTTCGGCCGATGAAAATATAGTGCCGGACTTTGTCATCAGGTGTGTTACAATTTACCAATCACCACGGCAACATTTCCACTTACGGTCCACCTTGAAGACAATCTTGGTCGTAATATCATGGTTATTCGACTAAATAGTTGTAATATAGTTATTCGATTAAATAGTTGTAATATAGTTATTCGATTAAATAGTTGTAATAAAGTTATTCGACTAAATAGTTGTAATATAGTTATTCGATTAAATAGTTGTAATAAAGTTATTCGACTAAATAGTTGTAATATAGTTATTCGATTAAATAGTTGTAATAAAGTTATTCGACTAAATAGTTGTAATATAGTTATTCGATTAAATAGTTGTAATAAAGTTATTCGACTAAATAGTTGTAATATAGTTATTCGATTAAATAATTTCATTATCGTGGTTATTGAACTGAAAAGTTGCAATATCATGTTATTTGACTAAATAGTTGCATTATCGTGGTTATTGAACTGAAAAGTTGCAATATCGCGGTTATTGAACTGAAAAGTTGCAATATCGTGGTTATTCGACTAAAATGTGGTAATATCTAGGTTATTCCACTAAATGTAGTTCTAAAAACGGGGTTATTCGACTAAAATGTGGTAATGTCTAGGTTATTCCACTAAATGTAGTTGTAAAAACGGGGTTATTCGACTAAAATGTGGTAATATCTAGGTTATTCCACTAAATGTAGTTCTAAAAACGGGGTTATTCGACTAAAATGTGGTAATGTCTAGGTTATTCCACTAAATGTAGTTGTAAAAACGGGGTTATTCGACTAAAATGTGGTAATATCTCGGTTATTCCCCTAAATGTAGTTGTCAAAACGGGGTTATTCGACTAAAATGTGGTAATATCTCGGTTATTCCACTAAATGTAGTTGTAAAAACGGGGTTATTCGACTAAAATGTGGTAATATCTAGGTTATTCCACTAAATGTAGTTCTAAAAACGGGGTTATTCGACTAAAATGTGGTAATGTCTAGGTTATTCCACTAAATGTAGTTGTAAAAACGGGGTTATTCGACTAAAATGTGGTAATATCTAGGTTATTCCACTAAATGTAGTTGTCAAAACGGGGTTATTCGACTAAAATGTGGTAATATCGTGGTTATTCCACGAAATAGTTGTAAAATCGTGATTATTCCACTAAAAACGTTGGGGGAAAATAGTCGTTTCCTCGTCACCTAGCGGATAAAATGTTCAAAAGGATTCAGCGACGAAATTTAAAGTTGAGATTTTCTTCCCATGATTTCTCTCACAAGTCAGTAAAATATTTAACTTATGAGAAAAAATGTTTTTAACTTACGTCTTAGAAAAAAATATACAAAGGGATTACCAGGGGAATACGGTATTTGAATCTGCATGGGTGAATCGATTATGAAAATATCATTTGGACCTACCAATTGAAAAATATTGAAAAATTAAAAAACCCTGGAATTATTTTAGTGGTCCAGTGGACCACTAACCCCCCTCCGATTTAATTAATAAACTACCAATGTCTTTTGGAAAGAGGGGGGAAAATACCAATGTATTTTGATTGGGGGAGAAACCCCCTTTGAATAATACCAGCGGCGCGCCACTGACGTGGTTGTATACAGGACACTCATACCTATCGAATGGCACCCTAGCCAAATTCCTATCAGGTGTAGTTGAAGAGCATTTGAGATTTCGAAGAAGTCGTTACGCGTTTGTGATTTTCCTACTTACGCGAAAAAATGTCTAAGTCCATACTTTATATTTGTAAATTCTATACTTTATATTTTTAAATTCTATACTTTATATTTGTAAATTCTATACTTTATATTTTTAAATTCTATACTTTATATTTGTAAATTCTATACTTTATATTTGGAAACTTCATACTTTATATTAAAGTTTATAATCTATATTTTAACCGTTCATAACCTATATATTTGTGTATACTCTATTTTATTTGTCATATTCCTTTTCTACCGGTTTGGCGCCCCATAGAATCCTAAAGTATTCAATTCCCTCAACTACGCGCCTTGAATCATTCTTGCAGTCGCCATAAAAACACTTTTTACCGTCATTATACGTAAAAAATTTAAATTTTTCGTAAATAAACAGAGAGCTAGGAGGCAGCCATATTGTCCTATATTTTGTTTCCTTAAAAATTCGCCAGTCGTTTAGCGTGACCGTTCTTGGGAAATTTCCCTGCCGGGAGTTTGGCTTACCTTATGAGCAAGGTTGCCTTATGAGTACCTATGTTATTTATCGATGCCATGGCTTAGCCGTGTGTTTACTAAACATACAAAATGGCTAAGAAATATATGTTTAAAGCAACTGTCAGCTTTTTTCTCAAGTTCTTTTTATTGCCCAACAAAAGGTCCAAACCCATCACGTCAAGACACAGTAATACAAACAATAGGTATATACAAGAATCACTATTCCGAATGCATACGAGAAGCGCGAAAAAAAAATATATAAGCAGATAGACAGAGAATTTAAAAACTGCATAAATATGTAACATATATATAGGAAATTAGAATATATACAGGAACGCTATACAGTGTTCCAATAAAGAGCGGCTAGAGACTAGACAAAGAGGTCTAGAAGGGACTTCCTGATTTGTTTGGGACTAGGTACGAAAGTTTTTCATAATCCTGGTTATGCTCACGCTCCAAGAGAACCTGACGTTGACCGCGAAACGGAGAGCGCGCCGTTGAATACGCTCCAGCGCGTGCGTGCCGCTCGCAGTGTGCGGTGACCCTAGGAGGATTCAAGTGTACCTGGAGAAGAAATTTCTATTCCCCCGACCAATGCCTCGCGGCTCGGCTACAGCTGTCGCCTGGTGTGTCAAATACTTGGACATAACGTTTTTAGCGCCACCTACAAAGCTTCAAAGTAACCTAGGAGCTACCAAAACATTCGTCTGCTAGACAGTATTTCGAACTTTAACGGTTTTTAGCTTAGGCCACGTCGAAGAAATTTGCCGGAAAACTATATAATTTCAAAGAAAGTTGCAATGTATATTAAGTTTTAAATTTAATTATGGGGAAATATTGTTACTTTGACAACTGTCGTAGCGATTCTAGGTGCCATAAAAATATAATTTTTTATCCAGTTCTTAAACCAAACACGTGGTCATAGTTCACATTTTCCCCACTAGATGGCTCCGTTGTAGTTTTATGTCCAAGGGTTTGAGGCTTTGAGCAGCCTCTCCCGTGGCCCCCCGAATTCTTCTCCAAACCGAGGAGCAATACTCGAGGATGGGCAGGACGTAAGTTTTTATAGCCAAGGCTTTGGTGGAGAAGGAGCAGTGCGAGAGATGCCTGCGCACCAATCCGAGAGCCCACGCAGCTCGAGAGGTGACTTGGTCAATATGGGTAGACCATTCTAGAGAATTGGTGATCGTGACTCCTAGGTACTCATGCGAGGGGACGACCGTCAGCGCGGAGCCGTCCAGAGTGTAGGTGGGAATTATAGCTGGTTGCCCAGATCGGTGCAGGGACAACACGGCGCATTTGGACGCATTCAGTGGGAGCTTCCATTGCGGTTGAGGTCCTCCTGTAGACGTTTCACGTAGAGAGTGTCATAAATAGTTCTGAATAGGGTCTATCATTGCCACCTGCGTTATGATAACGCCGTTGTTATTAAAGATGGCAATTAATCTATCCAATTCTTCGAAAAAAAACGACTTTACTGGAAAACGTGGTGCCATCTATTAATGGCAAAGGAAGCTAAAATTCAAAAAAGCGAAACAATAACGTCGTCAGAGAATAATTGTCGAGAATTATAATTAGAAAACTTATACTCTACTTAATGGACTTTAACCTAAATTATATATCCCATATAAAATATATTGTTAAAAAATACTATAGTTTAAGTTATGGTCAAAATTACAAACGGGCCGATCAATGTGAGGGGTACTTTTATGTCCCGCCTTTTGGGTCAAAATGTAGCTTAAGCATCTTGTTTGGATTTCGACGCTAGTGACATCTGTTGAAAAAAGAGTTACTTCACGTTGAGCGGACACTTGCTTTAAAGCCTAAGCCACATACCGCCGCCTAAATTTTCAAAGACTTGTTTATTTAATAAACAGTATGATGATGTAACATAATAATTTACCTCTACACTGCTATTTCAATTATATTCAGAAAATAAACATCCGATAATTCACGAGTAAAAACCCATCTACAAAATTGTTTCAATAATTCATCGATAGATGGCGCGTCAAACACAAGGAATTCCCCTGGCTCGCCCCATCTTGCAGTTCGTAACGGTCCCACATATCGCTTTTGAATTCTAACCTGTGTATATAAACCGTGGTCAGAGTTACCTGGTATAAGTGACTTCCCGCAGCCCAAACGGAAATTAAACTAGCCTATGCTAATCTCGTGTTAAACTAAAAATGGGAGTTTTATGCCCTATATTGCAAATGAAAAGAGGCTCGTGAAAAGTAAGAAAATAATGGTGGTTTCTATTTTGCGTTAAGCTCGCCATCTATGGTAGTATTTTTCGACGTTTTGTGAAATGGACGTTATTCCTATTTCCCTCAAGCTGTGTTTTTCGGAAGTTTGCGTGTGGAACCGATATAAATATGCAATTTCAATAAGAATTTGGAACTATGACGTAATAGAACATCCCCCATGCTTTAGATGAAAAATAGTATACCAGCAGGGCTAAAGCTACGAAGTATCCGGAAGTATCATTACCCATGCATTACCAAAAAGTGGATAATAATAATAAGTATAGCGCAGAACAAATTCGTTTAATGATAGTCTGTCGTGCAGTGATTGCGAAATAGGAAGTTTCCGAACAGGAAACTCGTCCCTTCCTACTCTTTCCGTTGGCAAAATAGTTGGTTAGTTTGATGGAGAGAAATACGAGCGTAGTAGCGTACACGCGTTCAGGTTTGGAATTCGAAAAAACTAACTTCTGAAATGGAGCCATTGTTTATAATATTTATTTTATCTTCCGATTCCATAATTCATAATTATTTTCCAAAAGTAAGCGTTATTTACACTTTTGAAAGCATTTCAATTTTTAATAGCTTGGCTGGTCGGTCGAAAAGGCTGCCGGCTAACTGTCAGCGATATTCCGGGCTTCCTCCAAATACTAGGAGCAGTTCAAAATGTATTTTCAAATTTTCAAAACGTACTAAATACGTATAATAATGTCAAAACGTATTTTCGCATTTAAAATTTCAAAACGTCAATGGAGGTGGAATAGGTGGTACAGGGTTACTTTGTACCCACCTAGATTTCAGGCGGAGGTAAAATCAATGTATATTAATACAAATTGCCCAGCCAAAAATTTCATAAATCACAATTTGGTCTAAATTTTAGGATGGATTCGATTACGGCGCCCCCTTGCTTGCCCCTAATATAAAAATATTTTTCCTTTTTTCCCTTACCCCTTGGCGCCTGTAGCGGCCGCTCCGTTCGTCCTATGGTACATAATTTTATAGGAGTGCTTTGGGCTGCCCCAGATGTTTACGTTTGTACCCCACCAAATATTTTTCTTCCGCCACCACTTCAAAACGTACGAAAAAGTACAAATGTACCGCCTAGATTACCACAGAATGATTGGCGCTTGTTTTATTAAAAACAAATCATAGCGCGTGTTAATAGACGATTTTTGGCTCCCTTTAAGTGAAGTAATTAAGATACCCGGTAAATTTTGAGCGGTAATGCGGTGTATACATCCGGGAATTTTGCGCCTGGAATCCGGGTTGAGCCTGCGAAGTATTCACGTTTCATTTTGAATGGTATAGATGGATAATTATCTAGTAAGATATATCTTATAAGCTTCTGATATTATCAGTAAACATTTATTTAAAATATTAATAACGTTATTCACTGTAATCTACCTAGATGTCGCTCTCGTGCAGTGACGCTATAAGAGGTGGGAATATGGAGCAACAAACACCAGGAGAACGCAGCTAGTTTTTCAACATGCTAACGCAGTGTTATGTACAAATTTCATTGGACGATCCTTTACGCTGAATGTTTTACGGAAAGGGGGAAGACAATTTCCGAATTTTCCCCTTCCGACGGCAGTAGGCGCTAAAGCGTCTAACCAATGAAAAATGTGCGCAAGAATATGCACGCCTTTTGATGGGTTGCGTTCTCCTTGTGCGGGGTGGTGTGTTTGTTTCTCCTAGGTGCCATGCAACCTACTGAAGTTGAATAACCCTGCTTTCACGTTTTCAAATATTTCTCCTCGGTAGTGCTTTTATCCCCAAAAATATGGAAGAAATGCGGTAGGGCAGATAAGAGCCCCGGGTTTATTACGCGGACTTTTCAATTTTAAAACGTCAGAAATCCCCGTAGAGAGTTAGGCCTAAACGCACCCCGCTTTTTTCAGTTGAGAGAGGTTAGGCCTAAACGCACCCCGCTTTTTTTCAGTCGAGAGAGTTAGGTCTAGACGTACCCCGCTTTTTTCAGTCGAGAGAGGCTAGGTCTAAACGCACCCCGCTTTTTTTCAGTCGAGAGAGTTAGGTCTAGACGCACCCCGCATTTTTTTTCGGCAGAGAGAGAGAGGCCTAGAAATCAGAAAATCCGTTTTTTTATCTGTTGCCTTTTCACCCTCAACTTTTTCATTCCCATATTTGGTAACGGATAAATAAGAAATCGGTCAATCTTTCAATTCAACGGAGGCGGCGTGGGGTATAAAAATGTACTTAGCAAGTGTGATTTTTCTGGCTGTTTATGCTAAGAAATCCCGTCAAATCGAGAAGTTTCGCATTGATCGCGTTTTTTTTAAAGCTGTCCTTTTTATTTCAAATTTTAAATGGATATAGTATTTTCGCTAGATATCACTGTACGGTTTTCGTTTTTTTAAAACCATAAGTAATATAATTTTATAAGTATGACAATTAACAAATGTTTTCACTCGGTTTCAACGCGTCCAAATAAACAAAATTATAAATTTATTTATGATTTAATCATTTTTAATCTTTATGTACTAAAAGCTACAGATCTGATTAGATTTCAATCAGTTCTAACAATTTTTAATCTGTTTACAGGAAAAGCTATAGATTTGAAGTTAAATATATTTATTCATGATTTAATCATTTTAAAATCTTTATACCGGCAAAGCTACATATTTGAGTTTAATTAGATATAATAATTTTTAATCTTAATGCAGCCAAAGCAACAAATTTTATTTTAATCAGATTAATTATGTTACTTATGGTTTAACGTCATATTTGTTTATGGCGCGTAAGGTTTTTACACAAACAAATAAATTGTTATCGATTCTTGAATTAATTTATAAAAAGCTTTCTTTTGAAAATTACTGATTACTATTGTCTTCACATGACAACTTCATTAACCTTAGTCATATCCACCGCTTAAAGATGGCGCCAAAGGCGTTTGAGGGGGGAGTCCATGCACCTGGCAGCTAGGAGCAACAAACACCGCACTCCACACTGCTCCTAGCTGGTAGTCAGTTATCAAAACGAACTCCCCACCCATTCACTATACTCCTAGACTTTAGTAACGGCGCGGCCAGGGCCGCTTAGAGCGGGCCCGGGCCCCGGTAAAATATAAATTCAATGCCCCTAAGAGAACCGTTAACCAGTGGTGGGCATTTTTCAAAATTTTGTGATAACTTTCACTCCACCTCATTCCCGTTTCTAAAATTTTAAACTCAAACTCATCTCGTCTAACCACCGTAAACTAAATTTTAACTCATCTCCTCTCATCGAATTTCGCTAATTAATCTAACATCGCGCACACTCCCGCTAGTTTTGTTGAAAAATCTGATCTCATCTCACGTTGATCGTACCCGTTTATGGAGTTAGAAAAATATATCCTTTCAGTCTCCTCTCTCTGAAATGCGTACTTTGTGCACTCCCGCTCCTCCCCTTTTGAAGTTTTGCGCATCTTACCTCCTCTCAGATTCTCACACGGTTCTCACAGGGGTAGAACATCGACCATCACTGGCCGGTGGCCACATTAGATTTACTGTCTTTAACTTCTTTATAGCCTTCTAACGTCAGCGTATTATGTTATTGTACGTTTGGGCTTTGTTATTGGCCAAAGATACATAATTCTTCCCAAGAAGGTCATGTTTTTTTATTTCCTTTGTTTTGGTTTTCTTATATCTAAACTCAAACTCACCTCCTCGCCTCCTCCCAACACCGCAAACTAACTTTTTAGCTGATCTCCTCTCAATGCATTTCACTAATTAAATTGACCTCGCTCACACTCCAAATACATTCTTTGAAAAATCTTATTTCCACTCACTTAAATTCATAGCTTGGAAACTCGTCTCACGCTCCTCTCCATTGGAAGCTTCGAGCATCTCACCTCCGCTCAATTGCTCTCACTGATCTCACGGTGAGAGGAAAGTGCCCATCACTGCCGTTAATACTGGAGATAGCTATTGTGTGCTTGCTCGTAGCGTCTTAGGCATACTTCGTAGCTAAGCCCCGCCTTGAAACGGCCGCCATGACATTATTCTCACGTCACAGATCACGAGGTTAAACGCCAGTCGATCCTGCGAAATAATCACGTGACCACCATTGGCGTCTCAATGTCATGGCTGACCTACACTCGTTACCATGGCAACGAACACAAGCCACACCCACGAGCAAGCTACGAATACTTTTTCGGAGAGAAACCCGGGCCCCCGAGGATGCAAGGGCCTCGGTAATTTGTACTGGCTTTCCCCCTCTCTTGTCGGGCCTGAATGGCGCTAAGGGTAGGCTATTTACAAATCACAGTATGTTCAGATTGAACCCCCATTTATTTTAAACAAAAATGTATTTTTTTCAACTACGATTTGTAGCGTTGCTCGCAATCCCCTCACGCTCCATCCACCTAAAAATCTAATCCACCCTGTATCTCATTGGTTCTCTAAAATTGACGTCTTTCGACGAGATTGAAGCAAAATAATTACAAAAAAACTCAAAGGAATTATCGTACAAAATTAATATTTAAAGCAAGTGTCGGCTCGACGTGAAGTAACTCTTTTTTCAACAGATGGCGCTAGCGTCGAAATCAAAACAAGATGCTTAAGCTACATTTTGACCCAAAAGGTGGGACATAAAAGTACCCCTCACGTTTATTGGCTTGTTTGTAATTTTGACCATAACTTAAATTATAGTAATTTTTAACAATATATTTTATATGTGATATATATAGTTTAGGTTAAAGTTCATTAAGTAGAGTATAAGTTGTCTTATTATAATTATCGACAATTATTCTCTGACCAAGTTATTGTTTCGCTTTTTTGAATTTTAGCTTCCTTTGCCATTAATAGATGGCACCACGCTTTCCAGTAAAGTCTTTTTCCAGAGAATTGGATAGATTCATTGCCATCTCTAATAATAACGGCCTTATCACAACGCAGGTGGCAATGTTAGAGTCGACAGTTGCTTTAAGGTTAATTTGTATTTTTTTTGGGTAAAAATATAGGGGTCACAAAATTTGTACAACATATAACTCAGGGCGTGGTATTTCAAAGTATATAATATAAAATGCCCAACTGGCTAACCTTCCAAGGCCGGTTACGCTATGGTATTTTGATGATTAGCTAAGCCTAACTGCACCGCTGAACTTCTCAATCTTTTCTGTTTCTAGTTTGCGGTAATTAAGTAATCGATTACCTACTTTTAATCTACTTTCATCATCCACTGCTCTACCCTCTGGTTTCTTTTTGAACTTTCCGGGGTAAAGGCAGACTTTCGTTCTGCGAGCTAAGCCTTTGACGCTAAAAGGCAGCGAAGTTTTGCTTTAACGAGCTCCCCCTAGCGCAGATTGATGGAACTACTTATCGGCCCATCATCGAATTAAGGCTGGAGAGATCATTTATATAAAAAAGAGATCGATCTTCAATCCATAATTAGATCTACTTATCAAGTTCTCGGGTTACGGAATCGAAATTAGCTTTGTATTTTTTCAAAATTATCAGGGTTGGCAAAATTTGAGTTTTTTAAAAAAAAAACAGAAATACTGTTTTTTTTTGTTTTAAACAACTCTTCTTAGTTTTAAACTGTTTTTATTTCTAAGTAAAAAAAACACGTTTTAAACACTAAATAATTGTTTTAAACGTGTTTTAAACTCTTTGTAGTAACGCTTGTAGATGGCGTTACAATCTTAAAAAGTTAACCTTTTTACCTCGGTCGTGGGTTCAAACGTCAGTTAAAGTTCTCACGCCGTGTGAGTCATTAAGGTAGATGTATTAAGGTTGAAAGGCGAGGGAACGAGGTGTATATTTGGTTTTGGTTTTATTTTTACATTGAATTTCGGAAGTTTAGGAAGTCGAACTGACTCGAATAGAAATTAGAAAGTCGTAATTAGATTTAATCTCGGATTTTGTTTAAAGCGGCTAGTATAATGAGTTTAACTGGTCGAAAAAAAGATCCAATATGGACTTTTTTTAATATTACTGAACCAAATGAAAATAACCAAAGTTTCCGAACTAAAACAACTAGAGCGAGGTGCAAGAAGTGTCATACGGAGATGGTAGGACTGGTTGCTAGAATGAAGAAACACGTTGACATTTGTATTTCCACATTGGAAAGTGCTATAGATATTTCTGACAATAATAGTAAAACAGATGAGGATAATCTGGATGAAGATGACATACCCCTAGCTAATTTATCAACTCTAGGACAAGAAGACGTATTTTTTGATTCGACGTCGCCTTCTGAAAATGAAATAGGTTGGTGTCATTTTAATAATTTTACTTCATTTATTTATTTTAATAATTATCATATTTATTTTGTTCTTTGGTATTTGTAGTACCCCGGGCCCTTCCCCAACGACCATTAACTCCTGGTAACACCAGTTCTGCCAGTGGATCTACTATATCTGTAACCTCCAGATCCTCTACTCCGTCTGAACTGTCACTCTCCAATCACAAAAGAAAATCTCAGTCAGTAATCTCCAACTCAGGGTCATCGAGTGCTAAAATAAGTAAATTTGTATTTCGTACATCCGCATCCGAAAAGAAACAGCTTGATTTGCAAATCGCGCGATATACGTATGCAACCAATTCGGCTTTTCGTCACGTTGAACATCCAGAATTCATCCAATTGATCAATAGTTTAAGACCAGGATATACACCACCGTCGCGTCGTCAAGTTGGAAACCAGTTACTCGATGAAGTATACCAAAGTGTTTTGACTGAAATGAAGAACAATCTGAATGGAAAAACAGTTTGCATGTCATTAGACGGCTGGAGCAATGTTCACATGGAACCTGTGATTTGTGTTTCAGTCACCGATTTGTTAGATGATACATGCCATTTAGTCGAAACTATTGACACTGGAGCACAAAAGCATGATGCTGAAAATTTATATAACCTGGCTGTGAAATCTATAAAAAATTGTCAGAAATACAACTGTATTGTGAAGAGTTTTGTCACCGATAACGCATCAAACATGGTAAATATGAGAACACGTTTGGCAACTTCGGAAGATCTCGGTACAGTGGACATTATTACCTACGGATGTTCTGCGCACATATTCAACTTGTTGGCCCACGACATTGATAAAGAAAACCCAGGAATAAAGGAGCATGTTAAACAAATTATAAAGTACTTTAGAAACACTCATTTTCCGGCTGCCAAATATAAAGAATCGGGCGGAAATAAATTAGTTCTACCCTCTGATGTTCGATGGAACACGTTGGCTGATTGTCTAGAGTCGTACTTGAAAAATTGGCATATTTTATCTAAGGTGTGCAGCGAAAATCGAGTAGCTATCGATAAGGATATATCGAAAAAAGTGTTTGACATGAATCTGAAAATGAACACAGAAGATTACCTGAAGAAACTGAAAATTATTGCAGTGGCACTAGATAAAGTACAGGGAGATAAATGCACCATTTCCGAAGCTACTAAAATTTGGATCGATCTTTTGGACGAATTTAAAATTCAATTTGGAGTGGCTGAGGAACGTAAATGCTTGAATCGATTTAATATGGCCATGACGGCCGTTCACTTTTTAGCATTTTTGCTAGATCCAAGATATCAAGACACAACCTTAACACTTACAGAAGAGCAGGTAGAAACAGCTTTGGAATATGCAAACACTTTCCATCCAACTACAATGCCAGATATAATTCGTTTCAGAGCGCAAACATCTCCATTTAAGTCATATTTGTTCTCCAAACTCTCCCTTGAAGGCTTAAATACATTGACATGGTGGAAAGCCTTAAGAGGTCAAATTAAACAAGGAACGTGGGAACTTGTTGAACAGCTTCATAGTGCAGTCGCATCTTCGGCAGGTTTAGAACGTGTATTTTCTTCTTTTGGTTTAGTTCAATCAAAGCTGAGAAACAGATTAGGGACTGAAAAGGCATCCAAGCTGGTAACAATCTTCAAACAACTCAACAGAAAAGATAACACATGTGAAACGTTAGATGTATAATTTTGTGCTTTGTAAGTTTAAAGTTTGTACATTACTTGAAAGAAATAAAGAATTCTTTCAACGCATTCTTGAATTTTCTTATAAAAACTCTTGATTAAAATACGATTAAAAAAAACCTGTTTAAAACTCTTAGTCTAAAACGTTTAAAACAAATTGGTGTTTTTTTTAAATCGATGTTTAGAACAAGTTTTAAACATTTGTTTTAAACATTTTGTTTAAAATTTGCCAACCCTGAAAATTATATTTCTTAACGTTTTTGGTTTGTATTATTTCAAGAATCTACTTTTTATATATACAGGCTTCTAAGCGTAGGAAAATATAGTACCATCTGTTTTAATACCTGTCGACTAATGCGCCAGGAAATAGCAGACGACTTTCGGACTTAATTGTTTCTAGGGCGAAACTTTCAGCTGAGTCACCGTTTGCATGGAGACAATTTGGATCAGTTGACAGCTTTCACACATTCAATTTAAATTTTGAACCTACGCAAGAAACACTTACAGTTTATTTAACGGGAAGAATAATTTTTTTTTATATTGGGTAGATATTAGTTTAGTCAAGTAATTAAATAAAAAAAATTATCAATCTGTTAACGTTAAAAATACCGATTCTGATAATATTATAAATTCCGGGTCTGCTAATGTTATAATTCCCAGTCTGATGATGTTATAAATTCTCAGTATGATGATGTTATAAATTCCGAATCTGATGATGTTATAAATTACCAGTCTGATTAGGTTATAAATTCCGAATCTGACGATGTTATAAATTCCCAGTCTGATTAGGTTATAAATTCCGAATCTGATGTTGTTATAAATTCCCAGTCTGATTAGGTTATACATTCCGAATCTGATGTTGTATAAATTCCCAGTCTGATTAGGTTATAAATTCCGAATCTGATGATGTTATAAATTCCCTGTCTGATTAGGTTGTAATAAATTTCGAATCTGATTATGTTATAAATTCCGAGTCTGCTAATGTTATAATTTTACAGTCTTCTAATGTTATAAATTCTCGGTAGACCTACTAATATGTTATTAATTCCAAGTCTGCTAATGTTATTAATTTCGAGTCTGATAAAGTTATAAATTCCAGAACGTCTGATAAATTTATAAATTTACAGTTTGATAATGTCATAAATTTACAGTCTGCTAATATTATAAATTCCGAGTCGGATTATGATATAAATTCCCAATCTGCTAATTTTATTAATTCCCAGTCCGCTAATGTTATAAATTTACAGTTTGATTATGTCATAAATTTACAGTCTGCTAATATTATAAATTCCAAGTCAGATTATGATATAAATTCCCAATCTGCTTATTTTATTAATTCCCAGTCCACTAATGTTATAAATTTCTAGTTTGCTAAGGTTATAAATTTCCAGTCTGCTACGGTTTTAAATTCGGAGTCTGCTAAGGTTATAAATTCTGAGTCTGCTAAGGTTATAAATTCCGAGTCTGCTAATGCTATTAATTCCGAGTCTGCTAATATTATTAATTCCGAGTCTGCTTATTTTATAAATTCCCTGTCTGCTAATGCTATAAATTCCGAGTCTGCTAATGTTATTAATTCAGAGTCTGCTTATTTTATAAATTACCTGATTTAGCTATAAATTTCAGACCGTCTGATAAATTTATAAATTTCCAGTTTGATAAGGTCATAAATTCACAGTCTGCTAATATTATTAATTTCGAGTTTGATCATAAATTTCTAGTCTGCTTGTATTATATATTCTGAGTCTGATAATGTTATGAATTCCCAGTCTGTTACTGTTACAATTTCCCAGTCTGATACTGTTATAAATTCCGAGAGTGATAATTTAGAAATTTCGATGCTGCTAAATAAAGTAAATATCAATACAAATAGAATCTTTCCGGACAGGTGCGAACTGAACCCTCCATTTGCCCCCAACCCCTGAAAAAAACAGACCTAAAATATTCAGCCGGGCGTGAATTTTCCGAATAGTTTGGGTCGCGATAACGACTTGAAAATATTTGGTGGAGAGCGGGGGCAGCCGCCCACTCTCAGCTTTGGAAGCGCGCTGGAAAGGAGGAAAAACTTTCCACTTAAAAGTGTGTCGGCGAACCAAGTTTTAACTAACGAATATTCTCTGGCTGCGAAGTTGGGAAATCTGGGAAATAGAAATCTCGGAAACGTCAGTGGGGCCGTCATTCGCCGGTGGCCAAATCCCGGACTAATGACGGTATTTACGTTTCAGCGCCTCCTGGCGTTCAACCGCGACATTTCGCCCGCTATTGCCTCAATCCATTCGTCTTGCTACATAAATTTATTCTTCTTTATTTTAAATTTATTTCGACTCCAAACTTGGAAAATATTTTTTGAAGGCGGGAAGATTTCGCGACGCAACGCGGAACCAGCGATGTGGCTACGCGATATTGCCATATCAGATGGGTGGACTATTTCGAAGGTGTAAAACTGTTTAACGAGACTCCCACAGATGGCGATACTGTGTTCGAAGTGGTATCCATAAGCTTTCAACGAAAGCGCCGCTCCTCGATAGTTATTATTTTATGTTTGACATTTTCCAACTATTTCGAAATCAATTATTATCCTATTTCGGACATCGATTATTGTCCTATTTTGGACCATAATTATTATCCTATTTTGGACCATAATTATTATCTTATTTTTGACAATAATTATTATCCTATTTTTGACAACAATTATTATCCTATTTTGGACAATAATTATTATCCTATTTTGGGCAATAATTATTATCCTATCTTGGACATATTCCTATTATTTTGGACATTAATTATTATCCTATTTTGGACATTTTCCTATTATTTTGGACATTTAGCGTATTTTGAACATATTCCTATTTTTTTGAACATTAATTGTTATGCTATTTTGAACATATTCCAACTATTTTGAATGTTAATTATTATCCTATTTTGGACATTAATTATTATCTATTTTGGACCATAATTATTATCTATTTTGGACCATAATTATTCTCCTATTTTTGACAATAATTATTATCCTATTTTTGACAATAATTATTATCCTATTTTGGACAATAATTATTATCCTATTTTGGGCCATAATTATTATCCTATCTTGGACATATTCCTATTATTTTGGACATTAATTATTATCCTATTTTGGACATTTAGCGTATTTTGAACATATTCCTATTTTTTGAACATTAATTGTTATGCTATTTTGAACATATTCCAACTATTTTGAATGTTAATTATTATCCTATTTTTAACATTAAGTATTATCCTATTTTGGGCATTAATTATTATCCTTTTTTGGACATTAATTCTTATCCTATTTTGGCAATATTCCTACTATTTTTAACAAATATTTTTATTATATTTTGGAATTATTCCTACTATTTTAACAATAATTATTATCCTATTTTGAACATATTGCTGCTATTTTGAACATTAATTATTATCCTATTTTGACGTATTCCTACTATTTTGGACATTTTTACTATTTTGAACATATTCCTACTATTTTGAACACAAATTATTATCCTGTTTTGCATATTAAGTATTAACCTATTATGGGCATTTATTACTATCCTATTTTAAAAAATAATTTTTATCCTATTTTACACATTAATTACTATCCTATTTTGGGCAATAATTACTATCCTATTTTGGAATTTTCCTACTATTTTTAACAATAATTATTTTCCTATTTATAACATATTCGTACTATTTTGAACACTAATTATTATCCTATTTTGAACATATTGCTACTATTTTGGACATTTATCCTATTTATAACATATAAATACTATTTTGGACCTTAATTATGATCCTATTTTTAGAGAGATTGCCTCACTTATAGTTCGATGAATGTTGAAAACGTTTGGGAGCACCTTCGAAATGAGAACATGGTCCACAGCGTACTGCGAACACCACGGTCTGTCCAATAACTCCAATTGTGATAGTTAAGTACCTCAAAAAGAAATAATTTTAAAACGGGTTCATAGTCTGCTAAATTTGCGAGTTAAAACCATAACACTATTCCCGATAACAATCAAATAACACAACCCCGGCCATAACTACAACGCCATCTACGTATCTATATAAAATGTAAATAACGCGATAATCAAACAATATTAATTTACTTTCTAAATTAAGGATGTAATAAAATTCACGGTTATTTTGAAGTTATCGTTTCCACTGCCAGGTTAATCGGCGTTCCGTCTCGCGTAACGCGTTAGGAAACAAAAGAGCCATTCCGGTCCACTTAACTTGAAAACGGCGCTCGAAGTTACCAAGCGTTAAATACAGAAGGGTTACCATTGGGACGCAAAATCTCCTGATTTTTATTGATATTCCGAACCATCCGCCCCACTAACGCAAGTTTGAACGAGTAAGGACACGTTACCAAAAAAGAACGCCATTAAAAAGGGGTACAACCTTTACCTTATCCTTGGTATTCGTCTTCACTGCCAGCTCAATTTCCAAATTGAAACCGAGAATTCGATTGGCCCCTAGCGTTGCACGCCCCCCCCATTCGTGTTCTAGTTAATGAAGGGGAAAACCCCCTTCTAATTCTATTCAATCGCTCTTTCCCCCCGATCCTACCTGGGGGATAAACATTGGCTATTCTGTTTCACTCAGGAATCGGGTTAAAATGGGGGTAAAGACCCCATTTGGTAATAGTGGAAAAGGAGCTAGCCTAGGATCGAGAAGGGGGCTGACGTTTGAATTTATAGTCTGAAAAGTTTCCGCTATTTCGATGAACTCTCGAAAATTCCGACGGGTGTCTGATAATGCGCTAGTTTCGTATTCTTCGGGAAATTTCAGACTGTGTACGGATGATTTGCGTTCTACAGAGATTAAAACTAGTTTCATATGATTTAATATTATGATTAATTACCGCCGATCGAAATATAACCCCCCCCCCCCCCAAAATATTCAAAATATTAATGATCCTATTAAACATTCTCCCGTATCTGGTCTTTGCGGGGTTTCCATGGTAACGGCGGTGTACAAATACGAAAGCAATTCGTGACCGTAAACTATCGCAACGCCCTCTTTGGTTCGCCATTGAAACCTAGATAGGTAGCGACTAAAGCAGACGCTATTATTTTTTAATCATCGTTATTCGTAAATTTGACTTTTTAAATGATGATACTCGCATATTAATATAATTTTTGCATCTTTTTCTTATATTTTGATAAGTTTATTTAAAAAAAACGTTCTTATGACTTTTTAATTTGTCGTTAGCAGACGCTAGATCTTAGGCGCAACCTCGGAGAAGCTAGCGCCGGTACGCCACCTTGACTCGTTTCGGTCGCTAGTGGTTTTGGACTAAATCTGATGCTAACATATTGTTTGGAGAATACTGTCTTCCCTATCTGAGCGTTTTACTGGAAAAGTAAATTTGCAGTACCTAGTATATATTTATTTGTACCAAGAATCATTAAGATTAACAGAAAGTTTGTGGTTCGAGCTCTTCAGTTTCCCCTCTCTATAAAAACTTGTAGAGGTTAACGGCAATAGTGTAGGGAGGGCTTGCCACCACCCTCCCATTATCCATAAGGCTGACTAGGCTGAAGCCTAAGGTCCCACTAAGAGCAGGGGCCCCATGCATCACAAGAGGGAGGAGGGATATCGAGGGCCCCAAATAAGCTCGAAGAATAGAGCCAACCAAGAGTAGGGGCTCATGCCCTACAAAGGGGATAAGGGATGTTGAAGGCCGAAAATAATTTCGAAGAATAGGGGCCCACTAAGAGCAGGGGCCCATGCATTACAAGAGGGAGGAAGGATATCGAAGGCCCCAAATTAGCTCGAAAACTAGGGATCCACCAAGAGCAGGGTTACATACATTACAATGGAGATAAGGGATGTCGATAGCCCCAAAGAAACTCGACCAAGAGCAGTGACCCATACATCAGAACAGTTCCAATATTAAGGACTTATCAGAACTACCGAAATACTTTGTTTTTCCAAAATAAATATTGGCAGAAGAAAATAGGGGGAAGTACGCTTCTAGTCAGCTTTGGAAAGGCGTCACTTTTCACGAATTTTCGCGCCAAAACGGTTTGGCGGGAAATCGCGGATGAATACATCGTTTAAAAAATCAATTTTTCTTAAATAGAACAATTGTAACATAATGTCCTTCTCATTCTCTGCTAATTGAGCTAAGGCGTATTTGCTTTCGTCGTTTATAGCCGAGTTGAATCAAAACAAAAGTGGAACTACTTTTTCAGTTTGGTTTATTATGCGTAAAAAGGCATTTTCGTGGGTCACACGACGACTTCTATGGCTCAAAGCTACAGATACGTACTTCCCCTATTTTCTTCTGATATTGGTGTATATGGCAGCGGAGGCCTTCCCACCATTATCAACATACATAGGTAGTCAACGATTGCAAGATAAAAGTAAAAGAGACTCACTGTGTCGGGACAAAGTACAACAAATAGAAAGGGTTAAAAAACATTTATGAGATCAGTAAAGTGAACGAATGGAAACTGCGCGTGTCAGAGGACACACGAGCGTAACGATTGGTAAGGCACCCGAAGAAAAAACCGCACGGAGACCATAAACTGAATGGTCAAAACCACCCGACGCCATAAGCAAACGGCGAGGACCCATGGAGGCCTCACAGTCAAAGAGTACGTGATGAAGTGTCTCTATCACTGCACACTTTCCTGGACACACCGCCAACTACCGTAAGCGAAACTAGAAAAGCACCACAGCAGTTGGAAACCGCTCACTGTTTAGATAAGCGACTAAAGAGTCCTGCCAACGCGGAAAGTTTCAACAAAACTCGTTTTGCGGGATAAAATGATCGATGGCCGCTACATCCGCACATCGGTCCTCCATTTGGTTTCCCGGGATCCCGACATGAGCCGGACACCGCAATAATTTAACACGCCCGGGTCACCGTACCAGGAACCCCGTAAACGCACCACTTGGGGATTGGAACTGTTCCCCAGAATAACAGCCGGGGAATATCGGGAATCTGAGCGCAAGACAATATCCCTGAGACCATCGCCAGATCATCGCCCGGCTCACCGTGTAAAACGCTCACTGGGCAAGAGTCGGATACATCCCCTAGGATAACCAGCCAATTCGAACCGCAAATGTAGACATTTTTCGCCAACAGGGTGCCATACTGTTAGCTACCAAAAGCGTCTTTTAAAACCAAATAAAATTGCCCCACAAGAATGACCTCTGACCAAATTAAATTACTTTGTAGCCTTCGAAGAGGCAGTATTATCTATTTTTTTATTTTATTTTTATAAATTAAACATTCTTTTCAATGTAGAGCACGCGTTAATTATAAAAACTAGTTAGATTTTTTAAACCATAATTAAATAACCATTTTTGCATTTTTTTAAAAATAACTGAACATTTATACAGTTTTTGATATCGACACTTATTATATTATATTATATAATTTCAGACCTAAGTATACAGCTTGCTTTTGACGTATTGTTTTATCGAGTATTTATTTTTGTATAACAAGACAAAGTGGGCGCCAAGTCGGAGGTGACGAAAGCAAGGTGACTGCACTATTGACGGAGGACTGGGTATGACTATCCGATCCATAGATAAAATAACTTCGTATATAGATAGGAAACTTCAAAGGGGGCAAACTGACTCTCACGAGATTGCCCTGACATCTAGTGACTGCGCCAGTTGGTTGAGTTCTCAAGAGCGTAGAACGTAATGAGAAATTTGAGATCGGAGTTTTGGGAATAAACGGATTTTGCAAGGTAAATGTCTTCAAATATAACAGAAATAGCGTTCAAAACAAACTTGAAATCTTTACTGAATGCTATTTCTTTAGTGCTATTTTTTAAATTTGCTCTCAGTTCAAGAAAAAGTACTTTTAATACATATAGCTCGCTTAAGCCTTTGCAATTGGGATTGCGTTACACCAAGGTTCTAGTACGTACTTCGAGTAGTGCGAACTTCACCAAATAATATTATTCGGGTGCCGCCACCCGATGTCGGCCAAAATTCTGGCGTCACTTCTACAACATGAAGTTTCCTATCTATATACGAAGTTATTTTATCTATGATCCGATCGGCTGTCTCAAGAAAGAACGCCATATACATGTATATTTTTATAGTGTGTATTACCGTGTTGTTATTATCACGATATTGGAAGCCAGTGATATAAATAGGCCAAAGCACCCAATCGCGTACATTGGAACGCGCAAAAATCGACATGTCACGGGGGCCCATTTTCTTATCTTGCATTGGGGCCCAATTTTACTAGCTACGCCACTGGTTCGTCCAACCGAAATCGTCATACTTATATCGTATTAGGCTACTTATGATTTTACCCAATAAAAATTCCATCGCCATTTTAATTTAATTTTCGTGATGTTTTCTCGCTGCCATACTACCGTTAACGGAATTCGACCACGAGGGGCGCCGCGAATGATTGATTAAAATCGGCCCAATCGTCCGGCCGAAACAATTGAATTTACATTCCTTGTCATTTGGGGAACTGCGCTACGTCGCTAATGGATTAACGGGGGTTGGAACTGTACCGGATTAAGTCCCCAAAACACTCAAGACTACAGATCCACTCAAACATGATTCGCCGCTTTCAATGAAAGTTAGAGTTTCCTAGTTGCCAATTTACTCTCTAGATGGCGTGTAGATAGAGGTCCCACTCACGCGAGGAGCGTCTACAATAACGCGATTAAAATATTTGCTCCTCTAGAACGTAATTATTGAGCGAGGGAGATTTTACACAAAGGGCATTAAAATTGTCCCTCGTAATTATTATTCCTTAATGATGAATTCTTGACATCGCCTTAATTAGTACCGTCAAGTCACGTTGTATTTTGCCACGCGGTTATAACAGGGGAATTACAGTGTCGGTTTTCAGTTGAACTAAATACCGCGGGTAGTTCTATTCCCTAATGTATTTAAAAGCTCGTTCTGGCACGGAAATTTTATGCATCTGTACGTAGATAATGACGGATAGTTTTTTTTAATTTAATGTGGAAAAATAAACTTTAATTTGTTTGACTAAATAATAAGGATTAATGAAATATATTGCTTGTCTTCAAAGGAATTTAATAGAGTTGTTAATTTTCTGGAAAAATAAAATGCGGAAAATTTTTCGCAAATCGGAAAAATTAAAAATTGAAAAATAAACTACTTTTTAAGTGTTTTTAATGTTTTTAACTTTTTATCGATATAAAATTTCTAATAACAGTATACATACTACAAAACATTAATAGTGTTACATTGTTAATCAGTTTAAACTATAGTCTAGAGGTTTAGTTTTACTTTCAGATTCGAAAATTTAGGCAAACAATATATTAGACTAATCATGGAATGAAAACTTTTTATATTTTTTTCAGAAAAATACGGTAAATTTTCAGGAAAAAGGCCTCGGTCATTTTCCGGAAAATTTTCTGACTTACACTCGGTTTTCACTGGGCGAAACGAATTGTTTTTTTTTTTTTAATTTCAAATACGGAACGGGAACAGAACTGACTCGTGTTAAAAGAAAATCAATAAAAAGGATCTGGTCTGTAAACAAACATGGAGGACGACGTAGTTGTCGAAGTTATTAATACCCTTAAAGTTTACTTATTGTATCTTTGTAGCTCGAGTTTTTCTTGTCCCAAAGATATGGGTATTTTCTAATCTCTTCTACAATAGCTTCAGAATTAATTTTTGTCATTTTAAATTAATATACTGCAGAGTGCAGACCGCTGATGATATACTATATCAGATCGAAGAGCTAAGCCTATAGGTCTTATCTCGAAATTTCAAAATGGCGAAAAAGGTAAACACACGCGCTCCCTCGGTTTCCTAAATCACGTGACTAAAAGACTGGCTATGATTGGTCTACGTCTATGGGGAAAAAAACCGCACCAAAATATATATCGCAAAAATGGAAATAGGACCCGCGACGCAAAAACACGAATTTCGCAAAAATAACAGGAAATGTTTTTTCCTTTTCCGCAAAAAAATACGAAAATCGCACAAAAATCGCCCAGTGAAAACCGGGTGTTACAACACTAGAATTTAATAATTATGTTTTGTTTCGTTAAAGGTTTTGAAATAAAGGGTTCGACTACCAACGTTGAACTACGGCTCAAATCAGTCCGGTATATCAGTGATTCCCTGAAGCTGACGTCTTGCAACTCTATTGAAGCGCACTCCGGTACCGTTTTTCCTTCCCCCACTCGGGTCGGGAGAAAATTTTACACCGAAGTCGGATCATAGTAATGCCCCATAAGGATAAATATATAAATTATTGATCATAATGTGGATTTTAATTTGTGAAAATAATTTAGAAGTGGGAAAAATTTAAAATATGTTTCATAGTTTTGTCAATAAATTATTATAATAATTATGTAATGATAAACTATTATAATAATTATATAATGATACACTATTATAATAATTATTTAATAATAACGTATTATAATAATAATTTAATAATAATCTGTAGAATCCTACTACCATTTAGGGAACACCCTGTATAACTATAATAATTATTACATTAAATTACATTTTATTTATATTACATTTACGTTACCTTTACATTACCTTGACATTACATTTGCATTTACCTTTATATGTAATTATCAAAGAATACATTTACATTCTACGATTTTATTTTATTTGTAATTATCGAATATAACAATTACATTTACATTTACATTACATTACATTACATTACATTATACGATTTTATTTTGTTTTTAATCATCGAAGGCTATTTTTAAGCAAATTTTCCATCAACTTTGACGCTTTTAGAACTCTCTGAATGACCTCATGAAACACCCGAGTAGGCTTAAGTGTCATAAAAAACTTGACGAAAAGTTGTGGCAACTCGTTGAAAGGAGGCGCCCTAAGCGTATATATATAGAAACCTGGCAAGTGGCGTTTCACCATTAGTAATCGGAGCCCTCTGTTGGCTAATGAAACCATATAATATTTCCAGGCTCGGGTTTAAAGGGTGGCTCGGAAGACGACACCCTTGATGACACTATATATTTTATCTCTGTCGCAGGTTGGCTCGTCTCTTCGCTTTCCCTGGCGTCTTGATCCGAGGCCGTAAGAGCAGTCAATTTTAATTAGGTCCCTTTATAATTAAAATTTAGAGTGTTCACGCAAAAATTAATTTTTGGCTAATGAGCTCGCTTTTGCCTTTCGAAGGAAAACTTTCGTTCCACTAATTTTATATTTTATGGGCGGGAAAAGTCGTTTAAACTGAGAAATATCATTTTACACTCAAGCTATTCGAAACGAGGACTTACTTACTTACTAAAAGAGTGGTTAAGAGAGTCTATAGGCCAAGTTACTTACCTTTTAGTTTTCAGAAGTTTGTGTTCGATGTCTTCTTCGTAAGTGGTATTTTATGTTAAATGAACAAGACATATTTTATATTTTTGGGCCGCGCAGAGGTGTTGGCCAGGTTTGGCTCGACTGACAGCTGCGTGTAGAAGCATGGATTAAATAACCTTACAGGGATAGTTCTCTTGGGTACAATAATTGCTCCAGACTTACCCTGGTGGCCAGAATTGTCAACGACCGGAAGTCTCGATTTTAACGATACACGGGAGAAAAATTGCAAAGGGGGTGCAATCGCGATTGATGAAATTATTATTTTTGTAGGCCAAGGCCTACCTATTGAAAACTTGTTTACAGTTTGAAAGCCTATAAACAATTTAACGATAAATTAGGTGATATACATAAATGGCTTAAAAAAAATATGAAAAAGGTCGCTTACGATACTTATTTATTTCCCACATTTAACCAGGAAGCTCCAGAGCCACTGAATTACTGACCACGATTGAATATTTCAATTTCAAATGTATTAAAACAAACCATTGGAAAAATATTAACTTCACCAAAAGCCGCCGCGAGATGGCGACGTGCCAAGAAATCTTGTTCCGGATTTGTATCGGTAAAGGGGGTAAAATTGAGGGGCAGCCTCGTTTGAAACAAACATCTTCAACTCGTAGTATAGTAAAATGTATTAGAGAGAACTATCCCTGTCAGGTTATTTAATCCATGGTAGAAGGCATGCTCATGTGTATGTCCAAAAATGGAGGTCCGTTGAGGGACTTGCTTTAATCATAGGGCGAAGAACGGGTCCTGTCCATAACCTTAATTAAACCTAGACTACTTTTAAAAATATCAAAACATTTCTGATACTCGTAAGCAGTTTCCCGGGCCCTAGAAAATGTCTTCTAACCGGGCCTCATACGTACATTTTTTTTGAAAACACCAAAAACTCTTTCAGGGTTGCGAAAAAAATTTCAGTTACAAATTCCCTGTTTTCCCTGAAAATTTTAAGAGATGTTCCCTGACTCTTTAAAGGGAGTATTAACTTTTCAGGAATTTGGGGCAATACATAATTCCCTCCCCTAACCACGTGTTATATTTAAAGAGGAATTGTCACCAAAACCAAAATATACGAGGTTTTTTACAGAATTAAAGAAAATATATTAATGATTAGGTCCCTGAAATTTCATAGTTCTTGGAAAAGTATTTAAAAAGTTACGCTACTTTTTCCGCAACCTACATCAAACGGCTCCAAAAATTTCAGAAATCGCGGTTGAAGCTACGTGCAGCGCCAAAAGAATGAAGCGGCAAAAATTTGAGAAAGGGCGCCGTGTAAGGCATTTTAAAAACACGATTAACTTCAATCTACGAATATAACTCGGTTAAAAAGCCAAGGATGGCGTAGCAGACGACAGTTCCGACCGAAAACGATAAAACCGGGGAAAATAATATTTAGTTCACGAGATGGCGCTGCAGGTAGGTTCAACCAAGCGGTTTGAGATTCTCCAGTCGGGGGGGGGGGGGGGCAATAAAACACGAAATTTGGTTGCTTATAATAGATCAAATACTGGAAATATTAACATGAAATTTTTTGTATAACCATTTTCGGACGTCCTCTATCCATTTAAATGGTTTTAAACTAATTTGAGGGTTGTAACAATTCTCCTTTAATGTGAAATACAGTAGTTTTTAGCAATTATCCCACTACTCATTATATTTCAATAAATATCTAAACTATAATTAAAATTATTAATTTATAGCTCGGATATTCTTGTTTATATGTTAATTAATGGTACATAAAAAATAAACACTAAATATGAAACAATAAATGTTTCTAGTGAGAAAACCTCTTCTAATAGAAGTATCGGGTGTTTCTACTATCGTTCTAGACTAGCGCCATGAGCGAGAAAATAGAGATTAATTAAGTCATTGTAAGCCAGGTATTGATAAATTTGTGGTAAAAACACAAAGAAATAATGACCAAACTAAGGAGATTGGAAATTCAACTTCGAATTATGTTTTATATAAATTTAATTTACGTGACATTACGTCTTTTTAAAGCAACTGTCGGCTCTATCATTGCCACTAGCGTTATGACAAGGCCGTTATTATTTGAGATGGCAATTATTTGAAAAAAAAAGTCTTTACTGGAAAGCGTGGTGCCATCTATTAATGGCAAAAGAAGTTAAAATTAAAAAAAGCGAAACAATAACGTCGTCAGAGAATAATTGTCGAGAATTATAATTAGAAAACTTATACTCTACCAAGAATGTATTTATTTATACTCAGGGAGAATAAATATGTCGAGATTATTTTTAGCGTTTCTAAAATTCCACCCGTTGGGGCCCCCGGTATGCTCCCCCGCTTTAATAAAATCAAATAATACTGCAATCTCATTGGTTCTTAAAAATTACGTTTTTCGACGCGATTAACGCAAAAAATAAGACCGCCTCCTTTCCCCCCCCCCCTTAGCGTGTCGGGGTTAGGGCCTCAACGTGTCCGTCGATAGTCTCGACATATTCATTCTCCCTGAGTATAAATAAATACATTCTTAATAGAATTTAACCTAAATTATATATCCTATATAAAATATATTTTTAGAAATTACTAGAATTTAAGTTGGGATTGAATTTACAAACGAGCCAATAAACGTGAGGGGTAGTTTTATGTCCCGCCTTTTGGGTCAAAATGTAGCTTAAGCATCTTGTTTTGAGTTTGACACTAGCGACATCTGTTGAAAAAAGAGTTACTTCACGTCGAGCCGACACTTGCTTTAAACCACGTGTTCCAATGCCAAACGTGTGGACTTTTAAGCTTATTTTAAAGTAGTCTAAGCCTCGTTTTTGGAAACAAATTAATTTTTAAGGTGTACCGAAGGAATTTGCTGGGCCCCCTCAACTGAAAAATCCGAGCTACGGGACAAATGGTCTCAATATAGTCATTCTCTCTACAGTAAAAATTAGAGTTGTTAATTTACAAAAAATTTCCGAAAATCGGAAAATTTGAAACATATATTACTTTTGAAGGGTTTTTATTCTAGACTAGTCAAGAGCTTTAGTTTTACCATAACTCTATAATATTATTCCAAAAGTTTGTCCCTTTGGGGAGAGCTAGTAACGGAGCGACGTCATCACAAGAAGAAAATCTCCCCCTAGCGAGGCGCTGTCAAAGGCTACTTGTGATGCGTTAGCAAGCGGACGCAAAACGGCGACGAAGCCCGTAATGCAGTCTGTCTTGAGCATAGCTCTCAGTAAAACATTTGCATGTGAAGAATAAGACGTGTCACACTTATGTAACAATATTATACACTTATGGTTTTACTTTTGGATTCGAAAAAATATGGTGAAAATGCCGCGAAATTTAAATTACGAACAATATTAGGCTAATCATGGAATGAAAACACACTATATTCTTCATAATTTATTTTCGTTTTTTAGGATCGTAAGGTGGGAAGATTTACACAATTCCATTTTTCATTTAATACAAATTAAATAACTGATACAAATCAATTTTTTTCTAATTATCCGTTTTTACGGTAAATGATAAAAAACAAATATTATCTATAATGTTTTTTCTTGTATGGAAAACTTCAATAAATATGTAAATACACTTTTGTTTCAAGGAAATAAGGTAAATATAAAAAATGTGGGTATATTCATCATTTGAGATCGGCTCCAATATCACTTGAAAGCTTTTAAAAGTCCCGTTCATATTAAATTAATTATTTTGACTATACATACTCGGGGTGGGTGGTTCCTGTTTCATCTTTAGTACACTTATTTTAAGGTATAATATTAATTTAAAATTAATTTATAACTACTACCTACTACGCTTATAAATAGCTATATTCTAAACATTAAATATCTCTAATAGTTTTTAAAATTATTTTAAAAATCATTTTTGTTTTATTATTTTACTTAGTCGATATATTTTCTTTTTAAATTTCAATCTAATCTAATCTAAAGGAAGTTGTTTTTTTAATTAACATCGAAAATATCGAATTAAAATATTTTTCCTTAATTATAAGCACCTTTTCAATTAATTTATTTATAATTTTTAAAAAATTGACTATACAGTATACTTCCTTTATTCGTTTAATTATTTAATTACCGTTGATTACGTTTTAGTAATTTTAGTAGTTTATTTTGTCTTTATTATAAAGATCTTCCCATTCAGTTTAATCCGTAATTCCGTATATTTATAGTTCCGGGTAAATTTTACGAAAATATATCAAAAATTGTACGTATTCCTTACCGCTAGATGACGCTCGTCAAATGACGATTTCTTATTTTATAAATCACGACGAAAGAAATCACGCGCCGTGTCACGTGGGATCGGGATTTTCCTTGGCTTCCCCGCCGCTAGAGGAGCTACCGTTCCCGCTAGCGCCGCCACTAGCGCCATCTTGGTTTATTTTTTTGCCGCACAATAAACCCTGCATGGTTGCCAATATGCTCGAAACGGATTTGATTAAGTTGTCCTTCCACGTGTAAACGCGTCGATCGACGGTAGACGTGGTGTTAATGCAGTCGCTTCCGCCGAATTCGCAGACGCGGTAGTGATGCAAGAAGGCCGTGTCCGGGTGCACGTTCTGCATGATTTTGCCCGGCATAAACTCCCACACGAAATGGTTGCCCATCTCGACCACGCGCTCGGGCAAGACGACGCACTTTGACCTTTGCTTGTGGGCGTGCAGCCGGGATTTGCGCTTGGTCTTCAGCAAGGTCAAGAGGGGCAGTTGGAGGTCGCGGGCCCGGGTATCGTTGGGCCATTGCAAGTAGAAAAAGGCGTTCTGGAAGGAGTAGGCCCCGATGCGGGCCGGGTTGCGAGAGGTCAGGTAGTTGAGCATGGAGGTCAAGCTGGTGTTCGAATGAGGGACCACGAACTCGTCAAAGTCTATCATGAGGACGTAGCGGAAGCGGTACATGGTCCGGTACAAGCAGTCGTTGAGGGCCGCGAACAGTCCCTCCGTGCGGATCTCCTTTTGAGAGGCCATGTCCAGTTGCCAAGGAAGGACGCTCACCAGGCCACGTTGCTTGTAATGGTCCAGGGCGCACGACACGTTCGGACCCACCGTGTGGTTGTACAAGATGAAATGAGAAGCGCCCATCAGCCGGTTCAGCTCCACGAACTCCACAAAGTCCAACATCTGAAATGCACAATTTAGAGTTCCTGTTGCATTTCTATTTAAATACGCGATAGCAAAAGTAGCATAAGACCCAAAAGTGTGTCAGAACGGTATAGTAGTTAATGAGAGTTTGTCGCAAAGTAAAACAGGGAAACGAAGGGGGGTCGGAAAATACGTCATCAAAATCGAGGTACTCCAGCGCCGCCGAGTGAGGCGTTTTAGAACGTACTATAGACTAAATACAATATTGCTAGTACTATTCCAAGTAGTAGGTTATGTTGTCTATAGTGTGACTAGGTATCACTTGAAATTTTAATAGGTGCGAAGGTACAGCTGACACACTTTGGGTCTTATGCTACTTTTGTAAATAATAATTAATATTTTTATAAATAAAAAAATCATATATTTGAAATCTGAGGCGTTTTTGTTTTCAAAAATTGGTTTTCCAAACGCTGGGGGCTTTAATATTATTTAATTCCTGAAATTTCCTCGCCTCCGTGGGAAATAAATGTTGAAAACCACTTGGCGAATTTTCGAGACGAATAAAATTTTCGAGCAATGAAAAAAGACGCGTTTTTTTCGGTCGCTGGGGAAGCGGTTCTCACTTTAGCGCGAAAATTTAAAAACGCTGAAAACAACTCGTGCGGGTTTTTAGTAATGTTTTAGGCCTAACATAAAACATCAGTTCAAAATGAACCAAATGGATGTTCCTGTTGATAATTTCAATAAATAAACGATTCTATTCGTGAGATAATTACCTTTACTTCAGTATCTTGGTCAAGTTGGCCGAGCCGCTTTTCTAAAGACCTAGGCTTAATAAGTGACGGACGGGAGCGGAGTAGATCGAGGGAACGCGTTTTCTGATTGGCTGAAGCTTTTTATCGCCAAGGTGTGGACGTCAAGAAATAGAACATTCGCTAGATACCGCGGCGAATTTGAAAAAAATCGCAAATTTTATTCGCGAGCGTCAATTTTCAGCGCGAATTTTTTTTTCCGCTAAGTGGGAACTAGGCTTTAGAACGTATGTCTACGGGCGAGTAAATCGAAGAGAGATAATCGCGCCAGACTATAGACTTAATATGATGTTGCTAGTACTATTCCAACTAGTAGGTTATGTAGTCTATAGTGTGACTAGGTCTCACTTGAAATTTTAATAGGCGCGAAGTTCAGCTGACACACTTTTGGGTCTTCTGCTACTTTTGGCGATAGTAATTTCCCATAATTCTTCCCAAAATGTGTGAAAAACTCGAGACCAAAACAAAGTCAAGGTCACACACACAGGCTTGAAACAACTTATAAACGAGTCATAAGACTTGGTCATACTTGAAATATTATAGATCCACAATTCTAAGAGAGACTGATACGGAAGTGAAAACTAGCAGACAACGCTTATTTTCTGAATGCGCTACGTTATAGCGCCATCTTTCCACCAAAAGCAAAATAAATGACACGTGACTTCCACTCCACGTTACTCTAGGGCTATCAACATTATTAGACCTAATCAACCACGTCCTTTTTTCCAAATACTAATTTTGGTCACCGATAGATGGAACTATTACGTAGCGCATCCAGAAAATGTTTTCCAAATACTAATTTTTGTCACCGATAGATGGAACTATTACGTAGCGCATCCAGAAAATATTTTTAAAATACTAATTTTTGTCACCGATAGATGGAACTACTACGTAGCGCATCCAGAAAATGTTTTCCAAATACTAATTTTTGTCACCGATAGATGGCACTATTACGTAGCGCATCCAGAAAATGTTTTCCAAATACTAATTTTTGTCACCGATAGATGGAACTATTACGTAGCGCATCCAGAAAATGTTTTCCAAATACTAATTTTTGTCACCGATAGATGGCTCTATTACGTAGCGCATCCAGAAAATAAGGTTTTTCTGCTAGCTGTCTCTTCCGTGTTCTTCCCACGGGCCTGTATGCAGCGTACGGTATCTATGCTATTTCATATATCTATGCTTAAAACTTAGGATTCGTGACGTCAATTTTAGGGAGCTGAATATTTTTGGGAAAGGAACATACTGTTAGAAGGTTAGGTTGATTGGGCGCAGCTTTAAAATTGGTCTCAACATAGTCAATCTCCCTAAATATAAATTAATACATTCCTGTTAAAACACAGCTTAAGTCGCTTTGATTGTCAGCCATGGCTACACTATGGTTTGAAAACAGTTAATAATAGTAATCAGCTAGGCACCATCTTAGGCCCAAGTCATCGACCGACTTTTAATGCCATTAATTCAGGTGACCGGGTTACAATGTGTAGGAGAGTGGTAGCGAGCCTTTTGCGCCACCTAGGAGCAACAAACACAAGGAGAACGCGGCTAACCTTTAAACACGTTAACGCAGCGTTGTGCAAAAATTTCATTGGAGGAACCTTTACACTACACGTTTTACGGAAAGGGGGAAGGCAATTTCCGAATCTTCCCCTTCCGATGGCAGCAGGCGCTAAAGCGTTTATCCAAAGAAAACTGTACACAATAAAATGCACGACTTTTGACGGGTTGCGTTCTCCTTGCTGCGTTTGCTTTTCTTAGGTGCCACGCGAACCAACAGCTCCCTAGTACAAACACTATACCTAAATTTGCTTTTTTTATCCCATATTTCCTATATTTTTAACATTTTGTTGAAAATTATACTAAGACAGTTTGAACAAATTTCGGATTGTTTACGTTTTTTTCTCGAAACTCCCGCCTCTATAAATTTGTGCGAAAAGTTTTATTTGAAAATGGAAGATTATCTGATCAAAAACTTTCAATCTCCAAAAATATCTTTCAAAATTTACAATTTCTAAAACCGAGTGAAATCAAGCTTAGAGAGATGTGTAAGAGTGGCAAAGTCTCTACCATTCGATGTTGATGTCAAGTTTTCCAGTAATTCAGTCGATGATTTTAAACTACTACAATTGGAAGGGTTAAAAATTGGCGAATCTCAGCGGATCGACCACTTTTGGCGTGAATTAGGAGGAATTGAAACAAGTGTGGGACACATAAAATATACTAGCATTTTATAAGTGGTCCAGGCTGCTTTATGTATTGCAAAAATGTGATACTTTTAGTCATAATTTTGTGATATTTTTATTAAAGTTTAAGTATCCGTGAATTTTGATCCTATAAAAACCTATATATTGATAATTTTTTACCTATATTTAACCTATAATTTAGCGATTCCAAACCTATAATACCTATAATTGTTTAGAGGGTATTGACTGGGAGCCCTGATCTTACCTTGTTGTAGCTGTAGTGCATTGGTTTGACGCAAACGGCCAATCCTTTGGGTTCTTTGTACTTCCGGCGGTTATTGTGAATGACGAGTCTGTTGGCGGATTCTCCGGAGCCTGGCTTGACGATGGACACCTCCCGGGGGATCATGGGGATGTCTCTTCTCAAGGGACATAGCAGGAAGTAGGCGCTGTACTTGAGATTCCAATTCTCCCTGATCAGCTTATTGGTCGCGTACACGGTGGCTGTTTCTTCTCCTGGTCCGAACCAGAAGACGCAAGCCACTCTCTCGGCTATCCTGGTCCGAGCTGCCGCCACCACTCTGAAGCGAGACAAAACAATCATTATAGCGGCGACCTTTCTGATACTTCGAGGGTGAATTTGTGACCTAGACTTGAAATGCAAACCATTGCGTAATGTTCCGCTGAAATTGTTGGGACTCGCGTCTAGTACCTGATGGTTCTGGTTTTCCTGTCGTCGTAGTAAGCCGAGAAGACGAAGAATTTGTCCTTGGTGCCTTTGACGGATTGCCACCTGTCCTCGTAGAACGCCGATCCGTTGTACTCCTTGGGGAATTTCTTCTTGGCCGCCGAGAAGTAGTCTTCGCTGACGCCTTCTCGCGGGACCCGGTTCAGCTCCCTGGCCACTCTCGGCGTCACATCGTCGGGATACTGTCGAAAGAAGTTACCATCAACCGTCCGTCGTCAGAAACAATGATATCGCCTTCTTCGGCTTTAAATGACCCGTTTACCTTTTCGGTCGGCAATTCCTCCCTGTAGAACCGGTTCCAGAGGGGCACCTCTCCCGTGATGTCCTGTTTGTCTACCAGGAAGACCTCGGTGACCACGATGCAAGCGAAAAAGGCCAAGAAGATGACCACTAAGCAGATGGACTGGTTTTTTCGTTCGGCCGCCCGACGCATCGACGACACTCGACCCAACCTCAGTCGACGGCGGATCGTCATTGTTTTTTCGTTTATCGTGTCCGAAAATGCTCGATTCCGATTGGTTCTCTTGTCTCGCTGCTCTGGATCCCGGTTGATTTAGCCATCGATGCTCAAATTTTACGCGTTGTAGATATGATTGGAATGTTGTCTGAAATAAATTATTTTATCTTCTTTTATAAATTGAAATTATATTTGTAACATTTGAAATTAAGTTTCATTCTGAATTTCGTAATAATCGCTAGTCCCGCTTAACCTCGTTTACCAGGGTTAATACCTCAATTAAGGCTACTAAAGTTTTTCAGTAGCTCACGCAAGTACTTATTTTATTATCCAACGTTTTATTCTTAAAAACTTACATCATTAGGACGAAATTCCTTTTTTTAGCCAGTTCTTTTAAATCTTAAAATTCTTTAATACACAGATAGATGGGGTAAGTTGGAAAAAGGTTTAGCGAGGAATTTTCCATCTTGATAATAAAGTTGGGTTAAGAAAATTTGGCGAAATTTTTTGCTCTTTCCCAACCGAGTACGTAATTAAGGTTAGGTTTATCTGCCCCCTAACGTTTTACTTTTTTGCATAGCATCTCCCTCTTTAGGCCTTGGTAACCTGTCGCCATCATTCTGTACGCGGTACTCCTTTTTAAAAAAAAATTACGCTCAAAGGGAAATGAAAAAAAAAATATTTTGAAGGACGATATATGCTGAAATGTTAAATTAGAGAAGTATTTTTTCCTCATAGTCTCATCGGAGGAGGGTCAAACGTAATCCCAAAGGAAATTGAAAAAGAGGTATCTTTAGGCGCTTCAAGAAATTTAATTCGAAAGAATTATTAAATTGGAATATTTGCTAGCAGCGATAACTTCATATAGCTTTAAGCGGGGGGACGAGATTAAGGGTGAAGATGTTTTTCCCCACCAAATTTTTGAAGATTAAAATTTATTCATTTTTCCAGTTTTTCTTGGATAGAAGTTGCTTTGCCTAACATCTTCATTAATTTTATCCTAAGAGCTTTTTTTTGGGCTCTTAAACGACTAAACCTAGGATAGTTGCCTCGTACTAGCAGTTTTGGAAAGCTCACAGGTTGTTATTACGATTACTTTGGCGATAAAAACATTATATTAAACAACCTCTGATACTTTATTAGAAAGGTTAAGCCAGCATTCATTGAACTTGCACTTCCTAGAAGTTAAAATACAGGGTGGAAGTCTCAGCCGTGGTCCAGCCTCGGTACTTCTCCTAGTACACCAGAGTACTGCGGGTCAAACACTTCTACAGGCGCTGGTAGGCCAAAAATAGACTAATGAGAGAATTGGAAGTCTCAGCCGTGGTCCAGCCTTGGTACTTCTCCTAGTACACCAGAGTACTGCGGGTCGAACACTTCTACAGGCGCTGGTATTGCACAAATAGACCAATGGGATAATTAAAAGCGCATCTTTATCCAATCGCCCGAAAAAGCATTTGGAAGATGCGCTTCTAATTATCCCATTGGTCTATTATTAGACTAGGAAAAGTACCGAGGCTGGACCCCGGCTGAGGCTTCCAATTCTCCCAATGGTCTATTTTTGGCCTACCAGCGCCTGTAGAAGTGTTCCACCCGCAGCACTCTGGTGTACTAGGAGAAGTACTAGGAGGCTGGACCACGGCTGAGGCTTCCACCCTGTATATTTATATTAATAATCAGCTACACTAATACCCAAGGCCAAAGTTATTTAGCAACTTTTATCTACACGTTTTCTGGTGCTGGTTTAACCTGTCCATTCTTGTAATCTGCATTTTCTTAAAGGGCCACACCGGCATTTGGAAACCTTTGGGCGGAAATAAAGTAGCTTCACCGTTTCCCTAACTCGTGATGGCTGATAAAGCCAATCAAAGGCTGGGAAATTAGTAAAATGTAGTTTTATAATTTACAATGTTAATAGAATTTTCCGGCAAATCGTATAGATTACACTGCGTAGGGATATTTTCTGTAAAATGTTAAGATTACACTGCGTAGGGATATTTTCTGTAAAATGTTAAGATTCCACTGCGTAGGGATATTTGCTGTAAAATGTTAAGATTACACTGCGTAGGGATATTTGCTGTAAAATGTTAAGATTACACTGCGTAGGGATATTTGCTGTAAAATGTTAAGATTACACTGCGTAGGGATATTTGCTGTAAAATGTTAAGATTCCACTGCGTAGGGATATTTTCTGTAAAATGTTAAGATTACACTGCGTAGGGATATTTGCTGTAAAATGTTAAGATTACACTGCGTAGGGATATTTGCGCTGTGTCTTACTTCAGATAACGAAGGGAGGCTAATTTTCTTTGCCAAATAATTATTGCTGGAGACCAAGACCTATTGTAAATTAAAACGCTTTCATAATGACAACTGACGCCGAGGGGTAAGACACTCAAGAACTCAGGTGTACATTTGCTATTGGCACTCTTATGAACTCCCCTGAACTCCCGCGAACTCTCAAGAACTCTCCTCGAACTCCCGCGAACTCCCTCAAACTCCCGCGAACTCCCTCAAACTCTCGAGAACTCTCCCGAACTCAGCAATGAACTCTCCCGAACTCACCCCTGAACTCTCAAGAACTCTCGAGAACTCTCGAGAACTCTCCCGAACTCTTGAGAACTCTTGAGAACTCTCCCGAACTCTTGAGAACTCACCAATGAACTCTCGAGAACTCACCAATGAACTCTCTGGAACTCACCCTTGAACTCTCAAGAACTTTCCCGAACTCTCGAAAACTCTCCCGAACTCTCGAGAACTCACCAATGAACTCTCGAGAACTCACCAATGAACTCTCTGGAACTCACCCTTGAACTCTCAAGAACTTTCCCGAACTCTCGAGAACTCTTCCGAACTCTCGAGAACTCACCAATGAACTCTCGAGAACTCTTCCGAACTCTCGAGAACTCACCAATGAACTCTCTGGAACTCACCAATGAACTCTCTGGAACTCACCCTTGAACTCTCAAGAACTCTCCCGAACTCTCGCGAACTCTCGTGAACTCTGCAGAGTTCGAACTCCCGGTGTACACAAAAATCCTAAGTGTCTTACCCCTCGACTGACGCTTACTTCGGCGAAATAATGAACTTAAAATGAACTATTTTAAACCGTCCCTTCGTTCCTGAAGATACTTATTTTATAATTTGAGATTAAATGCCGGTTTATCGCCATGCTAGTTTAGTCATTTTTCCAACAAATAGAGTTAATCTTGTAACTTGTCCGCAGTAGCTGAAGTATATAGTTTCGTCTTTGTATAAGAAGGTTAAAACCCTTTTGAGAGTACCACGTGTAATTTGAATTAAAAGATTTTCACATCTTTTTTCACATCTTGAACTTAGAATCTAAAGTGACCCATTAGAGGCGTTCAAAATTCACTGGCGCTCTATGTAGAACTGTTTATAATCATTCCTAAAGGAGTTCCAAAAGTTCAAACGCATTGAAGGAGTTTCAGGAGTTCTGCAATCTCCAACAGCACAAAATGCTCCAACCAAGTACAACGAGATGGCTGGCATTGAGTGATTGTGTGAAACGAATATTAGAGCAGTGGCCAGCGTTACTGCTCTATTGTACAGAGCTGTCATTTGGAGATCCAACCGATGCGAAACAGTTGGGATTAGACACTCTTCGAACCCTCCAATAAAGTGTTTAATGAAGTTTATAGAATGTGTTCTTGGACTTCAAAAGGATATGCAGTAGGGACTTTAAATACTGTTTAAGTGTACTTTTTTACGCTGGTTACCTCGATTTGTTTACAAAGTCGTTTTTTACCTATCACACGAGCCCAAACCTTAATGTTCGCATTTCCCTGCTGTTTGGTTTTGCGCTTGTCGCAGCCTACTTCTAGGGGCTAGTAGGCCACATATGAAGCTCTCTGGCGCTCTTTACACTCATCGTAGGAAAATGGGGAAAAACAGGCATACTTCCCAACTCACCCCCTACAACTCCTTCAAATTTTTGCATCACCTTTTGAAACACCCTGTATTATTTAAAAGTAGCACTTTTTGTAAGAGAATTGAATCGGAGGTCAACGAACTAATAAAAACATTATGCCGGAATTTCACGAACACTGAATATGTTAAAAAACCAAAGCATTTGACATCGAAAGGGCCGTTTTATCCAATGGGCACAGTGCCCAGGATCTAAGAAGGCTTGAAGGGACCTACGAAAGTTTATGAGTAAGAGAAAATTCAATTGAATAAATTTATTTTTAGAAATAGGGAATTACAAGGTATTAGTGACCACGGCCTACGAAGATCTTAAGACAGCACTGAACCCAAGAATATATTTGATTGTTTCTAGTGAGAAGGAGCCTCAAGGGGGATGGCGAACTACTCTTAAAATCGTCTCCACGTAAATGGCGGCAAAACAAAGTCTATACATGTAGCCGTTTCAATTTGATGCTGATTGCTCGAGGGCGCTCGAGATCCACCCGATTAGCATTTCATTTGCGCGTTCCTATCAGCTCCGGGCTCTTTTCGCGTTTTCGATTTACTCGGGAAAACCTTTATCATTCAGGGCTAAATAAGTTGCAGCCCTAGGGCGCCAAGCCACCGCCTGACAAAGGGAATTTTTTTAATTCATTATTTTTTAAAAGTTCGTAATGGACGCCCAGGAGCGTTTTAAGACAGCACTGCATTTACCATAAGTGGATCATTCTCTCTAAGTATACAAATTCCGGGTCTCGGTCGGGTATCTTCATTGAATTGGGAATAATACTGCTAGAATTACAATTACGATTTCGGTTGTCATGGTTACGTGGGACCTGTTCTGATAAGACTGTACGAAATTCATCTTTATAATTAGGCGGTAGCGCCATCTATATTTTGTAAAGTTATATGGCTAAAAATAAATAATTATTAGCTAACTCACCGTAAATTGAGTTAAAAAGGATCGTGTTGACAGAATAAAATTATTTTTAAACAACTTCAAAGGTTTGTTTGTTACGAGTAATCATACATTTCAATTTCGCGTCAGATTCGCGAAAAAATTAAATTGCAATATAGTTTCCACCACTAGAGACAGATGCCGCCACGGTAGGACGATAAAGTTGATAAAGTCTCCTTATTGAATGAAATTGGTCCCGCGCCAGCCAGATTTAGTGGTACCTCTATTTATTCCCAACTCAATGGGTATCTTAGTCTGGGTTTCGTGACGTCAGAGCTTGTATAGCGAGCAAACTCCAGAGCGAAACTTTTTGAAAATATTTCGGCGGAGGCGCCACCGAGTGGTCAAGACGGCAACTAAAGGGGCGTTTATTGAACAAAACTCTACACTTGGATCTGAAACTGATCTTGAACCAATATGGTACAGGTTTTTTGGGGGGAGAAATACGAAGAGGCAACCCCCAAAATTTCTCTCTCTTGGGCACTCGAGACACGTTTCAGACGTGAGACGTACCATATGAGATGTATGATACGTTAGATTCGGCAGTATAAATTCAGATTGAAGTTGAGGTGATACGCAGTATAGGGCGGTTGTAAAGGGCTGCCAGACCGACCCCGACAAAGACTCTAGCCATAGGTAACAAAGCGGTTTGTCTACTTACCAGGAGACTACCCCAGGTGATAATCACCGATTTTGTTGAAACTAGGTGGGTATGTAATAATGTAGACCTTATGGTAACATGAAATTTCACCAAGGGAAAAGTTGCAATGGGCATTAGTTTCGCTATGGCAACCGAAAATGTTTTTGACAACACAGTACGTTTATTTTATCATTGAAAATAACATGGGAATCTGAGCGCTTCTAAGGGTCCTCCTTGTGAAAATTTTCAAAACCAAAAAAAATAGATCAAAATTGACAAATGAAATTAATTTTATGATATTTTGATGAATTTTGGTCAATTTGATCAAATTTGATCAGAATCGGTAGAAATGGAGGAAAGCGAAATATAAAAATAAAAAGTTGTATTTACCAACTAATCGCCAAATCGACGGTAATAAATTAATTTTATCAAAATTAATAAAATATAATTTAGTTGTTTCAATTTGATCAAAATTAATAAAATATAATTTAGTTGTTTCAATTTGATCAAAATTAATAATATACATACTGTGTTGTCAAAAACATTTTCGGTTGCCATGGCAAAACTAATGCCCATTGCAACTTTTCCCTTGGTGAAATTTTTTGTTACCATAAGGTCTACGTACCTACCTAGTTTCAACAAAATCGGTGATTATCACCTCGGGTAGTCTCCTCGTTAGAGAGAATGATCCACTTATGCATTTATTGATTTCGAGCTCTCAATCTTCGAAACATTTTCCATTTCTCGAATGACGCCAGGCGACTCGGAATCGTAGCGAACCTGGAACGACCAAATCAGTGGCGTAGCTGAGACCTCAGAGGCCCCCCCACAAAAATCTCTATGAGGCCCCCCTTTTTATTTTTTTTTATGGTTAGCGGTCCCCCCCTCCGAAGCTCGAGGCCCACCCGCACCGCGGGCCCTGCGGACCATCAGCTACGCCACTGGACCAAATGGAAGGTACTAATGGCCACAAATACAAAGTGTGAAACCCGGATTAGTGAGTCCGTTAGGTTGTGGATCCTTTTTCCAAAGCAGTCAATTTTCGTTACTACACTTTTTTACAATTCACAAAATAATATAAATATAAATTCCAATAATATTTACAAAAGGCTAATTAAAAGTGTAATTTTAAAGTAAAGGAGAACAACCATTTTTAAATATATTATCATTAACCACCCAATACCTAGATGGCGACTACGACGTATGCCTGTTAATAAGCCGCGCCCATAAAATTTTAAAACTTGTAGATCTAGGCAATCAAATTTCAACCATTCCGTTCTTTCTGTAAAAAATATTTTAAACCAGGCCCGTAGCCAGAAAAATTTCGTTAAGGGGGCAGTAGCTTTTTGTGAGGGGGAACATTTTTTTCGTTACCTAATTTCGAAAATTAACATAAGTGGCGCTGTGAAATGTTTTTGGTGTTCAACAAAAATAACCTTGCTTCATGAAGTACAACTTGTATTTTATTAAGAAATAGTTACCTATAAATAACGATCTAAACCTTAGACAAAGACAAGCTAGTGGTCCAAAAGGAAAATTTCAACGAATAGAAGTTTAAAAAACTCATAAAGTTGAAGGGGCAAAGAATATTCTTTGGGGGGGAATGGATTAAATTTAGGGGGCATGTGGGGCCAATCAAAATTTCATTTGAGGGGGCATCACCCCTGAATGCCCCCCCCCCCGTGGCTACGGGCCTGTTTTAAACCACACCCAAACCTAAGAAACCACGCTAGCTATTGGCTACTGTCAGAAAATATCCCAAAAACAGAGAAAGTAAAATGGCGGAGATCGGTACATCTACATAACACGATAAATATTTAAGAGTAGAGAAATAGGATGGAGGCTAAAGGCAATGCGTTACCCAGAAGCCTTCGCATTTCGTTAGGGGCGTGGCCAGCGAAAGGGTACAACCATACCAATACCGCTAGGTATTCTGGGAGGCCATTGGTGGCCTTGGCAAAGCTAGAGATATACGTACGGTAAAGATTCTTTTAAAGTACATAAAACTTCCAATCTACGGCTGCCATCTACCAGCAGAGCGGTAATATTTTTCAACATTTTCCCGCCCGCGGCTCGGAACTTTTATCAGAAGCCATTAAATATTCGAAAGATAAAAAAATCCTCCGGTAAAAATCGCTTCCTGTAAATAACGTTTATTGTTATTTGCCGAAGAAAAACAAACCCGTCTAAGCCTTGTCCCGGGCCTTGCTTTATTATTTATTTCCGTACCGATACCGTTATTTTCGGTACAATTTTTTCCCCTTTGCCCGGTATCGAAGCTGGATTTCTATATTTTTTTCTTCCACGTTAGTGCTACCGCCCTCTAGCGACGACTACGGTCAATTTCTTCCTTGTTTTTTCTTTTATTATGTTTGAGACGGTTTTATTCCTTGGGGAGAAATTAGGGTACCGACCGATAGGGGCGCTGCGGTGCTTAACGGCAGGGAAAACGGCTGACGTAGTTGGTAGCTACGACTTGTTTGGTTAACGCAGACCGTACCTTTTTACTCTAGATTCCCTTAACTATTAACTGAGATAGTTTTTATCTATCGGTACGACGAGAAATCCTAAAACATTATTTAATATTGATGATCTGAAACGACTCTTTTGGTGAAGAGGGGAGGGACATGGTAAGGTTTGTTTATCGTAGGCGTGGATGTAGTTTACGTATATGGGCGGGGCACGTCTCAATTAAGTAGCTCCATCTGGCGGATTTAAACGAATACTACAATCCATTAATAAAATTTAACGGTGTTTTTTTACCGATGGAGTTTCGTCGAGTGCTAGGAAAATGTTACGTCTTTTTAGGAAACTCCACCCAGTAATACGTTACGCTCTGTTATTGACGTACTATATTTTGAAATTATGATCTCTATATTATTTAGTTTGTTCTTTTGCCACCAGGGAGATGACAGCACGCGTCAAAGCCGAAAAGATGATTACAGCAAAGAAAAGTACTATTTAATTCGGTATATTATAATTAAATAGATTTATTTGTTTTTTAAAAAGTAGCAATACTATAAATGTATTATTAATCAGCTAGGCTAATACCCAAGGCACCACCTTAGGCCTAAGTCATCATGCGACTTTTAAAGCCAATAATTCAGGTGGCCGGGTGACAATGCGTAGGAGGGTGGTGGCAAGTTAACTATTACCGTTAACCTCATCAAGTTTTTATGGGAAGGGGAAACCGAAGAGACTCGAGGGAAAACCCCTTAAACCAGTGGGGAGAGAACTTGCAAACTCAACGCAAAAGGGTTTGTTCCGAGTTTGCACCCAGTGCCACAAGTTGGGATCGAACCCGGCTCCTCTTGCTGCGACGCGAAAGTGCTAACCACTCCGCCACCCCACAGCAATCCATAGCTCTACTTGGAATGCTTATCGCGGCAGATTTTCGTCTCGATGTGGCTGATGGTTTTTTTGACGTCACTATGTTAACTTAAAGGGAATATAACCTGCAAAGCAATCTTTATGGACAACCCCTTAAATTTTCCAATTTCCCTGTACAGTGGCGCCAAACATTTTTAAAGCCAAAGGCAAGTGCGGTCAGAGCTGCAAACGTTGGTGTTCCACACCAAATACCTGAGGTTATATTCCCTTTAACAAACAACAACGCGAGAGGGGAGAGCGCGCAGAGGCGATTTTTTCTTTCGTAGGCGGGGCCAAACCCGTCAGAGTTATCTTACCATACGCGATACGCCAGGATAAGCATTCCAAGTAGAGGTATGGATTCCTGCGCAAGATTATGTCATTGTATACAAAAATTTATTTTATGAATTTAGCCGATAGCTGATCGAGTTGGGTTTCGCGTTTCAAACCTTATGGGAGGCTATTCTGTAAAAATCGAAAAGGAGAAAATAATCATGATTCGTCAAAAATGACAACGCGCGTGTGCGGAAGAGGCTGCTATCGAAATATCAAATTATCGATAGTGTTGGTCATATTATAAATCGTGGCTGTCTGTAATGCCGACGTAGGTGATTTTAATGAAATGCTTCGACGTACGGTCGATGGTGCCAATTTAAGTCTTGGGCAGCAAAAGTAAACAGATATTTGTCGTCCGCTTAAGCATTTAGTTTATGATTTGACTCAAATACCGGATATAGCGTAACATACTTCCAATACTTAAAATTGTACTTAGACAATCGATATTTCGGTAGCCACCCCTTCTCCACATGCGCATTGCCATTTTTGACGGTTTGAGATTTTTTTTAATTTAACCAATGTATTTTAGTTATTTTCTGACTTGGAAAAACTCGACTTTTTTGGGAGCGTTGGGCGTTACCAAATATTTTCCTTCTGCTACCACTGATTGGTTTACAAACTGCTTCATCGAGGGGTCGGACACTTGCCGTTATTTTGTACGGGATTTCGGGATTTCGTAGAGATTTTGGCGATTTTATCCTTACTTTTTGAAGTGATTTTGGGATTTCAATGTTAATTTACCATAGAGAGAGTTTAAAGATTTTGCGATTTTCGACAAAGTGTACGGGATTTTGGTAAATGTCCGACCCCTCGCTGCTTCATACTCGAAAGGTAGAAAACTGAATGCATTTTAGTAGGAGGCCTATAAAGGCCCGTCTCTGCTATTGGGCTAGGTAGGGCTAAGCCCTATGGCACCGTGCTAACCCAGGGGCGCCTGAAAGCTACAGACGGCCCTGGGCCTGTTGGATGACTGTAGGAGCCATTTTCGCAAATCACACCGTACAATCACTTCCCAAAATCCCCACATACAATAACTGTAAGGTGAGTATGAATAGGAATAGCGGACATAGTCCATAGAAATGGTGTCGCCCACATTTTGCCACGAAAAAAAGTCTATTTCAAAAACCACGATTTCGATTGGGAAAAACCTAAATTTTGTTTACGAAAAGTTTCGCTAGATAGCGACACATTCGCGATGACAAATGTGAAATGAACCGTGTCCACCAAGCGTACGCCGCGCGCCGTTTTAAAAAGAAGCGGAAAAGCAACCTAGTGTTGTTTAGCGCCATCTTTAGTATAGTCGGACTGAAAATGTTCCACAATTGATGAAGCTAATTTACCGGTAAATCTCATTATGATTAAACATTTTTTCTTCCGAAAGCTATTTTTAAAAATGTAGCCTGCGAGGGTACACGTTTCAAGCAAATAACATTAATAATGTAATGGATATATTATCTACTACCGGTAATACACAGTCAAATAACCCATACATGAAAAGAAAAGTAATGGTTGGCAAGCCCCCTTTTGTCAAACCAGATATCCGCTATCAGGGTTCCGAAGTGGTAAATATGGTATAAAATGGGAAAAGTGGTAAATAACGTTATGGTGTAAAATGGGAAAAGTGGTAAATAACGTTATGGTATAAAATGGGAAAAGTGGTAAATAACGTTATGGTATAAAATGGGAAAAGTGGTAAATAACGTTATGGTGTAAAATGGGAAAAGTGGTAAATAACGTTATGGTGTAAAATGGGAAAAGTGGTAAATAACGTTATGGTATAAAATGGGAAAAGTGGTAAATAACGTTATGGTATAAAATGGGAAAAGTGGTAAATAACGTTATGGTATAAAATGGGAAAAGTGGTAAATAACTTTATGGTATAAAATGGGAAAAGTGGTAAATAACTTTATGGTATAAAATGGGAAAAGTGGTAAATAACGTTATGGTATAAAATGGGAAAAGTGGTAAATAACGTTATGGTTTAAAATGGGAGAAGTGGTAAATAACGTTATGGTATAAAATGGGAAAAGTGGTAAATAACGTTATGGTATAAAATGGGAAAAGTGGTAAATAACGTTATGGTATAAAATGGGAAAAGTGGTAAATAACGTTATAGTATAAAATGGGAAAAGTGGTAAATAACGTTATGCTATAAAATGGGAAAAGTGGTAAATAACGTTATGGTATAAAATGGGAAAAGTGGTAAATAACGTTATGGTATAAAATGGGAAAAGTGGTAAATATCGTTATGGTATAAAATGGGAAAAGTGGTAAATAACGTTATGGTATAAAATGGGAAAAGTGGTAAATAACTTTATGGTATAAAATGGGAAAAGTGGTAAATATCGTTATGGTATAAAATGGGAAAAGTGGTAAATAACGTGATGGTTTAAAATGGGAAAAAATGGTAAATAACGTTATGGTTTAAAATGGGAAAAGTGGTAAATAACGTTATGGTATAAAATGGGAAAAGTGGTAAATAACGTTATGGTATAAAATGGGAAAAGTGGTAAATAACGTTATGGTATAAAATGGGAAAAGTGGTAAATAATGGTAGATAATGGTAAGTAATATATTTCCATGAATTATTTACAGTATTTAAAACTTAAACCACATTTATGGAGATAAAACCTTTAAGATTTGGATCAGACTTGTAGAGTAATGAAAATAAAGTTTAAGGTCTTCTAAAGTTGAAATATTACGTTTTTTTGAATGATTTTCTTGATTTCGCATATTATTTTAATATAAATCAATATATGGTATTACTGTCCTCTGTTTACCATATTTATAACTATTTACAACTATTTACCACTATTTACTATATTTACCACTATTTACCATATTTACCACTATTTACCACATATACCACTATTTACCATATTTACCACTATTTACCATATTTACCACATATACCACTATTTACCATATATACCACTATTTACTATATATACCACTATTTACCATATTTACCATATATACCACTATTTATCATATTTACTATATTTACAACTATTTATCATATTTACCACTATTTACCATATATACCACTATTTATCATATTTACCATATTTACCACTATTTACCATATTTATCACTATTTACCATATTCACCACTATTTACCATATTTATCACTATTTACCATATTCACCACTATTTACCATATTTATCACTATTTATCATATTACCATATTTAAAACTATTTACCATATATAACACTATTTATCATATTTACCATATATAACACTATTTATCATATTTAACATATATAACACTATTTATCATATTTACCATATATAACACTATTTATCATATTTAACATATATAACACTATTTATCATATTTACCATATATAACACTATTTATCATATTTAACATATATAACACTATTTATCATATTTACCATATATAACACTATTTATCATATTTACCGTATTCACCACTATTTACCATATTTATCACTATTTATCATATTTACCACTATTTACCATATTCACCACTATTTACCATATTTATCACTATTTACCATATTCACCACTATTTACCATATTTATCACTATTTATCATATTACCATATTTAAAACTATTTACCATATATAACACTATTTATCATATTTACCATATATAACACTATTTATCATATTTACCATATATAACACTATTTATCATATTTACCGTATTCACCACTATTTACCATATTTATCACTATTTATCATATTTACCACTATTTACCATATTCACCACTATTTACCATATTTATCACTATTTACCATATTTAAAACTATTTACCATATATGCCACTATTTATCATATTTACCGTATTCACCACTATTTACCACTATTTATCATATTTACCATATTCACCACTATTTGCCATATTTATCACTATTTACCATATTTAAAACTATTTACCATATATACCACTATTTATAATATTTATCATATTCACCACTATTTACCATATTCACCACTATTTACCATATTTATCACTATTTACCATATTTAAAACTATTTACCATATATACCACTATTTATCATATTTACCGTATTCACCACTATTTACCACTATTTATCATATTTACCATATTCACCACTATTTGCCATATTTATCACTATTTACCATATTTAAAACTATTTACCATATATACCACTATTTATAATATTTATCATATTCACCACTATTTACCATATTCACCACTATTTACCATATTTATCACTATTTACCATATTTAAAACTATTTACCATATATACCACTATTTATAATATTTATCATATTCAGCACTATTTACCATATTCACCACTATTTACCATATTTATCACTATTTATCATATTTACCATATTTAAAACTATTTACCATTATTTATCACTATTTATCATATTTACCACTATTTATCACTATTTATCATATTTACCACTATTTGTCATATTTACCATATTCACCACTATTTACCATATTTACCATATTTACCATATTTACCAATATGCACAATATTTGAAAAAAAAGTGGTATTTTTGGAACACTCCGTTATTGACCTAGATCTGGTTCTTCGCGAGAAAGAAATATCAGATTAAGGTGTCTAGCCCAAAAAATATATCTATAACATTCTTCAATCCATAACGTCCAACAAATGAACCCTTCGATAATAGTTCAAGTCCCTCCACTTCGCGGGTACAATTCCATCCTTCGGTCCCAAATTCCTCCTCTACCATTTGTTCATTAAGGGCTCATGGAGAGAAAAGGGGTTTGAGGGCCATTTAGAGTACAATCACTCCCCCTTTTTTACTGATAACAAATTACCTTATCAACGAGCACCAGCGCGAGAAATGGAAGCTTTCGAAAAAGAAATAGAAACCTCATTTATCCCTTCCCGGCTTCTCGCTCCTATAGCTAGTTATGTAGGCTATGGAATTGTATCACGAAAAAAATACTTTGTTGTATTTTTTTTTATAAACGTAGTAATCAGCTAAACTAATACCCTTAGCACTACATTAGAACCAAGTCATCTAGCGACTTTCATGGCCGGGTTACAATGCGTAGGAGACTGTGGTGGAAAGCCCTTCATGCCACGCTAGCCAACAGCTCCCTACACTAACTATTACCGTTAACCTCGACATGTTTTTATGGAAAGGGGGCAACCGATGAAGTCGGGAAGAAACCCCTTTAACCAGTGAGGAGAGACCTTGCAAACTACGCAGAAAGAGTTGTTCCGAGTTTTCACCCAGTGTCAACCAAGAACGTATTTGGGTTAAGGAGAACGTAGGAGTTTACCACCCAACACCAGCTAAGAACGTATTTGGGTTACGGAGAACGTAGGAGTTTACCACCAAACGCCAAGCAAGAATGTATTTGGGTTACGGAGAACGTAGGAGTTTACCAACCAACGTCAACCAAGAATGTATTTGGGTTACGGAGAACGTAGGAGTTTACCAACCAACGTCAACCAAGAATGTATTTGGATTACGGAGAACGTAGGAGTTTACCAACCAACGTCAACCAAGAACGTATTTGGGTTACGGAGAACGAAGGAGTTTACCAACCAACGTCAACCAAGAACGTATTTGGATTACGGAGAACCTAGGAGTTTACCAACCAACGTCAACCAAGAACGTATTTGGGTTATGGAGAACGTATGAGTTTACCACCTACTACGTAAAACGTATTGGGTTAGCGAGAAAGTTGCAGTTCATCTTCCATTCTTGTTATCATGATCTACTACCAAAGCTACACTTTGAAACCGAAACTTTGCGATTCCTTAATTGTGTAGCGCTATCTAGTACCGATCGTAAGAGCGTGTCTACTGTCTTATGGGGGAGCAAATTTTTTGGGTCCTAAAAATTTCGATTTATTTTTAATAAACGCTGAATTTAAAGATTTAATTAACTTCGTCAATGATAACTTGTTGGTAGTGTCAAATATTGTGTCAAAATATTTGTAGAAACAAGTCCTTGACAGATGACGTTACTGTTTTAATTTAAATTGAGAATTTTCGTCTAACCTAAGTAGTACTTCTTGCTTCTGTAAACGGGGCTAACTTGTACTTTCTCAGTAACGTAAATACGTTCTTGGTTTTAGTGTGTGATATATTTTTACCTAGATTTTAACATCGTTTATTTTTATTTAAGTTAAAAAATATAGTTCTAAGCAGCTAACGTTTTTCTAGAGCATTTTTGATTCCTAAGCTATTATATCTCGCAAAAATAGAGCAGTGCCGCTTATAGCGCCATGTGGTGTCCGTTATTGGAAAGATTTTCACCCAAATAATAAACGAGTGCGGAATATAAACAAATTTAACATCTTTAGCTCATCATCAAACTTTTTAGGCGCGTCCTTTGCATTTGAGTGGAAAATATTCGCGATTCTCTCGTTAGGGTGCGCTGGCGGGCGATGCAATTTGAAGAATGAGGTTTTTGCTTATTATTCGTATCCTCTAATTTATTGGTCCATGGTTAAATAACCAGGAACAGAGAGTATTCTTAGATTCTTAATAAATAGTGTCAAACCAAAACTTTTCCCTAGAGTAGAAATCAATTTGTTTTTGGTACGATTATAAGTGTATAATATTGTAACATAAGTGTGACGCTTCCTATTGTCAAAAGTTTTACTGAGAGCTATTCACAAGACAGACTGCATTACGGGCTTCGTCACACGTACCCTTTGACAACGCCACGCTAAGGGGAGATTTTCTTCTCGTGATGACGTCACTCCGTGACTAGATCCATGTAAAATATTCCCCAAAGTGACAAACTTATGGAATAATATTATAGACTTATGGTACGATCTATAGAACCTTCAAATTTAAGATTACGAGCAAGTCTTGACAAAGTGACATAATAATGGTCGTTTTTTGTCCACGAGTAGATTATTTGAACTTTTTTATTGTCACAATGTACCTATGAAAGCTTGATTGATAGCTGTCAATCAGTACGTCGATTCCGAAATTTTCTAACCCTCACTTTGTCTCCAATTTTTTTTATCGATAAAGATTTATGCGAGAAAATATGAAAATTTGTTGGTAAAGTTGGGAACGCGACGGAATAAAGAATTTTGATCGACCATAAAATTTCTTTTCCATATTTCTATCGGAGGGGCGATTTTGCGATCGAATTTTTTCAAGGAAACTAAATTTATTAACTCTCTAAATTCCGTGAAACTGACACGTCCAAAGAACAATAAACTAATTGCTAGTTTGATGGCAAGATGGCGTTAAATCCCGGATTGAAAAAGCCATCAGAACAGCTGTCGTAGGTAATTGTACCCTATTGCGAAAGAAAATTGTGAAAAAAAAGTGGGGGATCCCATAATCTAGCGGGGTCTGAAGCCTGTAGGGTCTAGCGCGACACTTTCGCCCAGGACGAATTGGGAACTTAAAGCCTAAACGCCGGTAGCTGCGCTTTTCCTTTGTGTGGTTAACAACTTTCTGGCTCCCTCTAGCGGACATCATATTGATTGCTTTAGAAAAGGGCTATACTTAAAGCCCTCGACGACAAGACCCCGACAGAAAAGTCCCCTGTAATATATCGTAGGCTTTAGCCGGTAAAAAAAGGTACTTTTGCCGCGAGCAACGCCATCTGTCTGACGAATCCGGCCGGTAGGGATTCATATTTTAAGCTACCCCACTTTTCAGCTGAAAATACGAGCCATTTTATTTCGCGAAGATTGTATGTTGCGTTGGGCTTCGCTGACGAGTCTTAGTGTCATGACCCCGAGGTTCAACTTGGATAAAATTGAAATACAGGGTGTTTAGGCAATTCGTTTTAACCTCAAAAAGATTTTTTATTTTGGGGAACATAAGCCACTAAGCTCTGTAAATGAGCTTTAATCTGTTTAATGCTAACTTGATAACATTTTTTATCTCACTGTAAACCTTTTATTAAAAGGATTTTGAAACCTCGAATTTCACTGTAACACAAATCTTTTTAAGTGTTATATTTTGTTTCTGTTTTTGTTGGTTTCTGCAAGCGTTCAGTTGATATTGGCTTACGTTTGTAATAGGGTACCATTTGCCTTTTAGGAAAATATTTCACTGAGACATGTTCACGGATTAGGCCTAGGGGTTTTTAGGATTGCGGAGTTATGAATTCAGATTATACTGATTCTGAGGTGATCGTTCTAGTTGGGTTAAAAAATGTAATTTTAGTACAGTGGTTTTCAACATTTATTTCCCACGGAGGCGAGGAAATTTCAGGAATTAAATAATATTAAAGCCCCCAGCGTTTGGAAAACCAATTTTTGAAAACAAAAACGCCTCAGATTTCAAATATATGATTTTTTTATTTATAAAAATATTAATTATTATTTACAAAAGTAGCATAAGACCCAAAGTGTGTCAGCTGTACCTTCGCACCTATTAAAATTTCAAGTGATACCTAGTCGCACTATAGACAACATAACCTACTACTTGGAATAGTACTAGCAATATTATATTTAGTCTATAGTACGTTCTAAAACGCCTCACTCGGCGACGCTGGAGTACCTCGGTTTTGATGACGTATTTTCCGACCCCCCTTCGTTTCCCTGTTTTACTTTGCGACAAACTCTCATTAACTACTATACCGTTCTGACACACTTTTGGGTCTCATGCTACTTTTGTTATTTATAATAATAATATTTATAAACAAAACTGCAGAATTATCAATTTAGTAATCAAAACAACACAAATATGAAGTAGAATAGGCTAGATTATAGATTTGTTATTTGGGTTTTTAACCTTTTTATATCCTTTTTGAAATGTTTCAGCGGAACCCCTGGAGACATCTGGCGGTACTCTGGGGTACACATATTGAAAACCACTGTTTTAGTAGATAAATTCTGGATAAGAAGTTTTACTCCAAATGGCAGCTCACTCCAATAATTATTAGGACACCCTCGTATGATTAAATCATGATTAGATTAAAATTAAATCTGTAGCTTTGGCTGTACAAAGATTAAAAATGATTAAATTGTGATTAAATGTTTAATAATGATTATTAGGACACCCTGTAACATCACTTAAAGAAAATCACCCCCTAGCGAGGCGCTGTCAAAAGCTACTTGAATTACTCTCAACAGAAGTCTATAAAAACTACCTTCGAGGGGAAGTATGAAAGCCTAGTCCAATCGAGCAACAACAAAGTTCCTTCTTGGAACTCCTTCTTGACGCAACAAGAGATGTCGCCACTGCGCCAAAACGAATACATTATTTTTAGAACGACTATTTATTTAGTTGCTACTCCTTTGTTCGGAGCTCTGATTCTATAATTTATCGTTTGACTGTTCTCGAGCGCTCTAGATCACCTCGATCAGGGTTTCACGTTCCATTTGCTTGGTTCCGGTCAGTTTTCTCGTGTTCCGTTTACTCTGAGATCGATTGAAACTGATCAACGGATCTATTTTTTTCTACGTTTTCCAAAGCGTACGGTTCGCTTGGAGCAAAGTTTTCTGTGTTTCAACGTGCGCGTTTCGCTCAGAGTAAAGCTTTTTCAAGTGTTCCAAAGCGCTCGGTTCACTCGGAGAAACAATTTTCCGCGTGTTCCAACCCATTAGTTCCGCTCTGAGCAAATTGTTTTAACGTGTTCCAAAACGTACTCTTCGCTCGGAGCAAAGTTTTCCGTGTGTTTCAACGTGCTCGTTTCGCTCGGAGCAAAGTTTTTTTTCGTGTTCCAAAGCGTACGGTTCGCTTGGAGCAAAGTTTTCCGTGTGTTTCAACGTGCTTGTTTCGCTCGGAGCAATTTTTTTTCGCGTGTTCCAAAGCGTACGGTTCGCTCGGAGCAAAGTTTTCCGTGTGTTTCAACGTGCTCGTTTCGCTCTGAGTAAAGTGTTTTCGCGTGTTCCAAAGCGTACGCTTCGCTTGGAGTAAAGTTTTCCGTGTGTTTCAACGTGCGCGTTTCGCTCAGAGTAAAGCTTTTTCAAGTGTTCCAAAGCGCTCGGTTCACTCGGAGAAACAATTTTCCGCGTGTTCCAACCCATTAGTTCCGCTCGGAGCAAATTGTTTTAACGTGTTCCAAAGCGTACGCTTCACTCGGAGCAAAGTTTTCCGTGTGTTTCAACGTGCTCGTTTCGCTCGGAGCAAAGTTTTTTTCGTGTTCCAAAGTGTACGGTTCGCTTGGAGCAAAGTTTTCCGTGTGTTTCAACGTGCTCGTTTCGCTCGGAGCAATTTTTTTTCGCGTGTTCCAAAGCGTACGCTTCGCTTGGAGCAAAGTTTTCCGTGTGTTTCAACGTGCTCGTTTCGCTCGGAGCAAAGGTTTTTTCGCGTGTTCTAAAGCGCTCGGTTCGCTCGGAGCAAAGTTTTCCGTGTGTTTCATTGTGCTCGTTTCGATCGGAGCAAATTGTGTTCACGTGTTCGAAAGCGTAAAGAGTAGAGTTTTCCTTTTTAACGCTCGAAACACGTTCCATTTCTTTCTCAATCGGAGCGAATCTCGAGTTGTCAGACGGAAAACGCTATTATTAATGTATGATATCGGAGACAACTCCGAGTCAAAACAGTAAACTGTGTTTCGTCTCCGTATCCGAATTTTACCGCAACGAAATGGTTTATATTTCTAGTGTTCTTTTTCTCGGTACGTTCAAACTTACAAACCCCGAGATAAACTAAATAGGGCCATTTCCGGCAGCTGAGCGTGGCGCCACCTATCTGGAAAGACAGGAAAGTCGTCTTTCCGTTAATGGCTCGCTACTAAACATCTTTCTTCGCACGAGCGGGAAAGAGAATAGGCTCGCTTTTCAAATACATTTTTGAGAAAGATAGAGCGACTTCTACAAGAGCTTTTTTTCTCAGCTCGACGTCCTAGCGTTTGTCGCCCCCTCTCGTGGTACGTTTTATCCCTTTAGTTCTCTAACTCTCTCTCTGTCTCTTGGACAAAATGGATCCTTTAGCTATAGATTATTTTTTGAGTGGTTTTTCGATATCGACTTTGTGAAAGTTAAGTTTCTTGTCCGTATAGTTTCAACTTGTAAGTCAGTCGCTGTTTTGTCCTAACAAGGCTCTATTCTATACGAGATTCTAGCTAACTTTTTTTTATATTAAACTACAGTCAGAGCCATCTATCGGAAAAGTGTGGATTTGGAGAAACGTAGACGCGTCTTGTAAATGATCCGGTAGAACACAGAAATTTCTTTATTAAATAATATTTTAGTAATTCAAACTTTGATAATATATTATAATATATAATATAATAGTTGTTTATTGTGCAATAAAACAGCGTACAGGAAACCAAATAATGTAATGCAATATCGCTCCCTTAAACGGTAAATTAGCAAAACGAATACAGCAGTCCAATGTAAGAAGTCAATGATACAGCTAGAGCCTAGCGCCGCCGATCTAACACCGCCGTCGTCAATATTTTCTCTGGCGCCGAACCACCACCACCGAGTCATTTACATTTCAGCGCGCCGCCGCCGCCGATATATTTGGTTCCCTCCGCCGTCGCCGATAAATTTTAATCCCACGACGACCGCCGATAAATTTGGATCCCGCCGCCGCCGCCGCCGCCGCCGCCGATAGATTTTGTCCCCGCCGCCGCCGATAGATTTTGTCCCCGCCGCAGCCGATAAATTTGGATCCCGCCGCCGCCGCCGCCGCCGCCGCCGATAGATTTTGTCCCCGCCACAGCCGATAAATTTTGTTCCCTCCGCCGCCGATAAAATTGGATCCCTCCGCCACCGCCGTCGATAAATTTGGTTCCCTCCGCCGCCGCCGCCGATAAATTTGGTTCCCTCCGCCGCCGATAAATTTGGATCCCTCCGCCGCCGCCACCGATAAATTTTTTTCCCACCTTGCCGCCGATAAATTTGGTTCCCGCCGCCGCCGCCGATAAATTTGGTTCCCTCCGCCGCCGCCGCCAATAAATTTGGTTCCCTCCGCCACCGCCGCCGATAAATTTGGATCCCTCCGCCGCCGCCACCGATAATTTTTTTTCCCACCTTGCCGCCGATAAATTTGGTTCCCGCCGCCGCCGCCGATAAATTTTGATACATCTGCCGAATTGTTTTTAAGATTTTCTATGTAACTTTACTCTTTTTTTCCTTCAAAAACATTTTCAAAATATTGCTCCTTCGCACTGGCGAGAATTTTTGAAAAATCGGCCGTGTGATTTTCGCGAAACGCCGCCGCCCACCCAAATCAAATCGGAGCTACGCTCTAGATAAAGTGTCGACAGTAATACGTCGCTCCCAAATTCCAACCCAAAAGAATAAAATTAAAATTTCGATTACCACCTAATTTACATCCGACCGTTTCTCAAATTGCCTAACCTGATACTAGCGCTTTAACTTTAACCCGTCGCTAATAGAACCCTCCCACGGATCCTTTAACGACAATTTATCTTCAAAGCGGCGCAATTAACGGCGAAAACCTGCCGCCCATATATATTTAAGTGTCGGATAAGCTACACCCGGAAATTGGGCCGTCCACCTTCGCGAGTCCGTACGACCATAAGTAAATAATATTATTAAATAAGTGTGACTCTTCCTATTCTTCACATGCAAAAGTTTTACTGAGAGCTATTCACAAGACAGACTGCATTCCGGGCTTTTTTCGCCGTTTTGCGTCCGCTCGCTAACGCGTCACACGTAATCTTTGACAGCGCCTCGCTAAGGGGAGATTTTCTTCTTGTGATGACGTCACTTCGTTACTAGCTCTCAGTAAAATATGGGGTGGCGGAATGTTTAGCGCTTTCACCTCGCAGCGAGGGAAGCCGGGTTCGATCCCAGCCTGTGGCACTGGGTGAAAACTCGGAACCACTCCTTCCGCGTTGAGTTTGCAAGTTCTCTCCCCACTGGTTTAAGGGGTTTTGCCCCAAATTCTTCGGTTTCCCTTTCCCATAAAAACGTGTTGAGAATAATGGTAATAGTGAAGGGCTTGCCACCACCCTCCTACGCATCGTAACCCGGCCACCTGATTTAATGGCTTTAAAAGTCGCAAGATGAATTAGGCCTAAGATGGTGCCTTGGGCTGATTATTACGGTTAGCCTCTGCAACGTTTTATGGAAAAAGGGAAACCGAAGAACTCAGAGGAAACTACTTTAAGCAGTGGGGAAGGAACTTGCAAACTCAACGCGGAAGGAGTGGTTCCGAGTGTTTCACCCTGTGCCACAAGCTGGGATCGAACCCGGCTCCACTTGCTGCGAGGCGAAAGTGCTAAAAGTTAATATTTTTATACATTCTTTCATGATGTAGTGACGTTCAATTCAACGGAACAACTCCTTCCGCGTTGAGTTTGCAAGTGGCATAAAAGGTTTACCACCATTTTCTTCTACGCATTGTAACCCGGCCACCTAAATTAATGTAACCTTGCTAATGTTCCCCAAAAAGACAAACTTATGGAACAATATTATAGACTTATGGTATGACCCAAATGATAATGATCAAGCGACAAAAATGGAATAAAAAGAAAAGGAACGGTCAGTCCGGGTCTGTCCGCGTTGGGAGGGACCAGCGACGCCCACGCAGTTCGCGCTCGCAATGACCACACCATCGCCAATTAAAGAGCTGACCCGAAGAGGAGGGGAGGGAATGACCGCGGTCCGGTTGAGAAATTTCGGCCAAACCCCGTCCTCCCTTTAACCCTCTCGCTCTGCAAAAAAGGCGACTGGTCAATATAGCAACCCTTCTCCAACCGCTGCCGCGAAAATTGATTGAATGGGCCGAAGCGTAACGGATTAAGTTAGTACTCTCATCTCTTGACCAGTCACGCGGAAGATGACCACTCATGCGTGGACAAAAAATACGCCTCGGAGGAAAAAAGAACACGGCTAAAAGGGGTTGACTGAGAACATTAAAGGGGACAAATGTTCGTAGATGTTATCAAACTAATTACTAGGTTAATTTTTGATGACATTATTGGATCGAGTATCTTTTAATTGGAAGGCTTTATTTTTTATCATAATTTGTATACAGCCGTTCTCATAAGCACGACTATGTATATCGCGTTTATCCCACTTCCGAGGAATGCGGCTAGGGTATTAAGGTCTATATTAGAGGGGCGGGGATACGTCTGCTCCCCCCCACTGCGTCGCCGGATGTGTCGTGATACGTGCCCCCCCCCCCCCCGTTGCATAGTAAAGTGGAGAAATGCTCTCCCAGAAAATCAATTTTTACTCCATTCGCTGTGCTATTTGCTTTGTTTACCATTTCAGTTAGACGGAGAGTTTTGGTCAGAGATCGAGTGGACAGTGCCTCCTGCGATTCAATAGGCCGTATTCTCGTGACTTCTTTATTGTTATTTTGGAAGGCTAACATCATCTCTCTCCCCCCCTCAAGCTCTGCCTTAGACTCATGGGCGCCATCTTGTCTAAATTTCAGTGCTAATAACTTAGAGTACACCGATTACGTATTTACGCGTAAATTACGATGAGTGGAGATTGTGCGGAGTATTGCCGAAATTAAACGGAGTACTTTAAGGCTACACCAATATTACACGAAGAGTACGTGGACTACTTAGCGTACTGCTGAAATTACGTTAAGAACTCTAGGGCTACGCTGAGGTAACTAGGAGATAATGTGGACTACGTAGCGTACTACCAAAATTAAGCTGATTACTCTAAGGCTACGCTGAGGTTACTTGGAGAGAATCTGGACTACGTAGCGTACTACCGAAATTACGCTGATTACTCTAAGGCTACGCTGAGGTTACTAGGAGAGAATGTGGACTACGTAGCGTACTACCGAAATTACGCTGATTACTCTAAGTCTACGCTGAGGTTACTTGGAGATAATGTGGAGTACGTAGCGTACTGCCAAAATTACGCTGATTACTCTAAGTCTACGCTGAGGTTACTTGGAGATAATGTGGAGTACGTAGCGTACTGCCAAAATTACGCGGAGTACTCTAAGGCTACGCGGAGGTAACTAGGAGATAATGTGGACTACGTAGCGTACTACCAAAATTAAGCTGATTACTCTAAGGCTACGTTGAGGTTACTTGGAGAGAATTTGGACTACGTAGCGTACTACCGAAATTACGCTGATTACTCTAAGGCTACGCTGAGGTTAGTTGGAGAGAATGTGGAGTACGTAGCGTACTGCCGAAATTACGCTGATTACTCTAAGGCTACGCTGAGGTTACTTGGAGAGAATGTGGAATACGTAGCGTACTACCAAAATTAAGCTGATTACTTTAAGGCTACGTTGAGGTTACTTGGAGAGAATTTGGACTACGTAGCGTACTACCGAAATTACGCTGATTACTCTAAGGCTACGCTGAGGTTACTTGGAGAGAATTTGGACTACGTAGCGTACTGCCAAAAATACGCTGATTACTCTAAGGCTACGCTGAGGTTAGTTGGAGAGAATGTGGAGTACGTAGGGTACTGCTGAAATTACGCTGAGTACTCTAAGGTTACGCTGAGGTAACTAGGAGAGAATGTGGAATACGTAGCGTACTACCGAAATAACGCTGATTACTCTAAGGCTACGCTGAGGTTACTTGGAGAGAATGTGGAGTACGTAGCGTACTGCCGAAATTACGAGGAGTGCTCTAAGGCTACTCTGAGGATATTTGGAGAGAATGTGGAATACGTAGCGTACTGCTGAAAATACGCTACGTACTCTAAGGCTACGCGGAGGTTTCTTGAAAAGTACGTGAGCTGCGTAGCGTACTGCCGAAAATACGCGGAGTACTCTAAGGCTACGCAGGGGTTTCTGGAAAAGTACCTGAACTACGTAGCGTACTACTGAAATTACGCTGATTACTCTAAGGCTACGCTGAGGTTAGTTGGAGAGAATATGGAGTACGTAGCGTACTTCTGAAATTACGCTGAGTACTCTAAGGTTACGCTGAGGTAACTAGGATAGAATGTGGACTACGTAGCGTACTACCAAAATTACGCTGATTACTCTAAGGCTACGCTGAGGTTATTTGGAGAGAATTTGGACTACGTAATTTCCTGCCGAAATTACGCGGAGTACTCTAAAGCTACGCTGAGGTTACTTGGAGATAATATGGAGTACGTAGCGTACTGCCAAAATAACGTGGAGTACTCTAAGGCTACGCGGAGGTAACTAGGAGAGAATGTGGACTACGTAGCGTACTACCAAAATTACGCTGATTACTCTAAGGCGACGCTGAGGTTATTTGGAGAGAATGTGGAGTACGTAGCGTACTACCAAAATTACGCTGATTACTCTAAGTCTACGCTGAGGTTACTTGGAGAGAATTTGGACTACGTAATTTCCTGCCGAAATTACGCGGAGTACTCTAAAGCTACGCTGAGGTTACTTGGAGATAATATGGAGTACGTAGCGTACTGCCAAAATTACGTGGAGTACTCTAAGGCTACGCGGAGGTAACTAGGAGAGAATGTGGACTACGTAGCGTACTACCAAAATTACGCTGATTACTCTAAGGCTACGCTGAGGTTACTTGGAGAGAATGTGGAGTACTTAGCGTACTACCAAAATTACGCTGATTACTCTAAGGCTACGCTGAGGTTACTTGGAGAGAATTTGGACTACGTAGCGTACTACCAAAATTACGCTGATTACTCTAAGGCTACGCTGAGGTTATTTGGAGAGAATGTGGAATACGTTGCGACTGCTGAAAATACGCTAAGTACTCTAAGGCTACGCAGGGGTTTCTGGAAAAGTACGTGAATTACGTAGCGTACTACCGAAATTACGCTGATTACTCTAAGGCTACGCTGAGGTTAGTTGGAGAGAATGTGGAGTACGTAGCGTACTGCTGAAATTACGCTGAGTACTCTAAGGCTACGCTGAGGTAACTAGGAGAGAATGTGAACTACGTAGCGTACTACCGAAATTACGCTGATTACTCTAAGGCTACGCTGAGGTTACTTGGAGAGAATGTGAAGTACGTAGCGTACTGCCGAAATTACGAGGAGTGCTCTAAGGCTACTCTGAGGTTATTTGGAGAGAATGTGGAATACGTAGCGTACTGCTGAAAATACGCTAAGTACTCTAAGGCTACGCGGAGGTTTCTGGAAAAGTACCTGAACTACGTAGCGTACTACCGAAATTACGCTAATTACTCTAAGGCTACGCTGAGGTTAGTTGGAGAGAATGTGGAGTACGTAGCGTACTGCCAAAATTACGTGGAGTACTCTAAGGTTACGCTGAGGTAACTAGGAGATAATGTGGACTACGTAGCGTACTACCAAAATTACGCTGATTACTCTAAGGCTACGCTGAGGTTACTTGGAGAGAATGTGGAGTACGTAGCGTACTACCAAAATTACGCTGATTACTCTAAGGCTACGCTGAGGTTACTTGGAGAGAATTTGGACTACGTAACTTCCTTCCGAAATTACGTGGAGTACTCTAAAGCTACGCTGAGGTTACTAGGAGAGAATTTGGACTACGTAGCGTACTACCGAAATTACGCTGATTACTCTAAAGCTACGCTGAGGTTACTTGGAGAGAATGTGGAGTACGTAACTTCATGCCGAAATTACGCGGAGTACTCTAAAGCTACGCTGAGGTTACTAGGAGAGAATTTGGACTACGTAGCGTACTACCGAAATTACGCTGATTACTCTAACGCTACGCTGAGGTTACTTGGAGAGAATGTGGAGTACGTAACTTAATGCCGAAATTACGCGGAGTACTCTAAAGCTACGCTGAGGTTACTAGGAGAGAATTTGGACTACGTAGCGTACTACCGAAATTACGCTGATTACTCTAAAGCTACGCTGAGGTTACTTGGAGAGAATGTGGAGTACGTAACTTCATGCCGAAATTACGCGGAGTACTCTAAAGCTACGCTGAGGTTACTAGGAGAGAATTTGGACTACGTAGCGTACTACCGAAATTACGCTGATTACTCTAACGCTACGCTGAAGTTACTTGGAGAGAATGTGGAGTACGTAACTTCATGCCGAAATTACGCGGAGTACTCTAAAGCTACGCTGAGGTTACTTGGGTAAAATGTTTAGTACTTATCGTACTGCCGAAATTACGCTGAATACTATAAGGCTACGCGGAGGTTACACACCCCTCGATTTCCGTAAACTTCTTCAAATGAAAATGCGCCTATCGATTGCTGTGGATTATTTTTTTTTGGAAAAAGCGTAGTTCTTTACCAACACTTTTTAAAAGCAAAATTTATGTTTTGGAAATCGAGATAATTAAATAACTTTCATATAACCTTTTTGAATCTGAAACTGTATTTTTTAATAGACTGATAAAAATCACGAAAATATTGACTACTACGAAATCGACCATTCACGGTGTCAGTATATTGGACTGAATTTAAAATTTAAAGCATTTTTTTCTAAGATATTATTTTACGTTCTCTGCGCGGTTTTGAGAAACTTCGATAAAAGAGAGGCGAATTTAAAAATAAAGTGAACCACAGATGTCGCCATTGGAAAGTACGTACTCAATTTCCGACCAATCAGAATCTTACAGAAAAAAATCCCTTTTGGCAAAATTCCAAACGATATTCTTCCGGATTTAGCATAAGAAAATATCTGCAGCCCCACATGTCCATTTACATTTCAAAAGTAGTTTCATTTTTTGGTGGATTACGGCGATATACATTTAAAACGAAACCGTTGTATCCTCAAAACGGAGACCATTCTATCTTAACCCTTTTATAGTCTATCCAGACTGCTAGCAGATATATTTTTTTGTTCACTGGTTTTTCAAAAAATATTAAGGTTGAATTTTAATCAAAGATGGGCATATTCTTTATAAGAATCGGTCAGCTTGCGTAATATCCTCTTCGACGTTTTGAGAGTCGAAATTGGCGCTCCTCTCTTTTCGCTCAATCTTGAGAGACGAAATTGGCGCTCCTCTCTTTTTGCTTATTTTTCGAGACGAAATTGTTGCTCGTCTCTTTTCGCTCATTTTTAGAGACGAAATTGACGCTCCTCTCTTTTTGATCATTTTTAGAGACGAAATTGACGTTCCTCTCTTTCCGCTCAATTTTTTTAGATGAAATTGGCGCTCCTCTCTTTTCGCTCAATTTTGAGAGACGAAATTGCCACTCCTCTTTTTTCGATCGTTTGTTAGAGATGAAATTGGCGCTCCTCTCGTTTTGCTCATTTTTAGAGACGAAATTGACGCTCCTCTCTTTTCGCTCATTTTTAGAGACGAAATTGACGTTCCTCTTTTTCCGCTCATTTTTAGAGACGAAATTGACGTTCCTCTCTTTCCGCTCAATTTTTAGAGACGAAATTGGCGCTCCTCTCTTTTCGCTCAATTTTTAGAGACGAAATTGGCGCTCCTCTCTTTTCGCTCAATTTTTAGAGATGAAATTGGCGCTCCTCTCTTTTTGCTCAGTTTTGAGAGACGAAATTGGCGCTCCTCCCTTTTCGCTCGTTTTTGAGAGACGAAATTGACGTTCCTCATTTTCGCTCATTTTTGAGAGACAAGATTGGCGCTTCGCCTTTTTCACTTATTTTTGAGAGACGAAATTGACGTTCCTCATTTTTCGCTCATTTTTGAGATACGAAATTGGCACTCCTAGCTCTTAAACAAACTTATCAAAATATAAGCAATCGATGCAAAAATTAGATTAAAACTCGAGTATCATTATTTATTAAGTCAAATTTACGAATAACGACGAGGAAAAACTAACAGCATCTGCTTTAGGCGCTACCTATCTAGGTTTCAATGACGAACCAAAGGGGGCGTAGCGATAGTTTTCGGTCGCGAATAATCTTGCCAAATTTGCCTAACCACGTCTATAAATAAATTCTTTTTAAAAACGTAATAAAAACAGTGAACGTTAATAAGGACGGTCTTTTATCCATCCCTTTTCTATTTAATAACGGCACGCGAGGTGGGCACGTTCCAATTAACACGTGACACCGAGCGTACGTAGCGCGCCGTTATTAAATAGAAAAGGGATGAACTACAAATTTGCGTAACGCCATCTTCAGTCATCGTCGTTTTTTAGAAATAAATATATCTGAAAGTAGGTGTATTATTTCTAACTAAAAGAAATAAATTTAAAAGTCAGGTTGACGTTTAAGGACTTGAAGGAAGAAGAAGTTGGGTTTCTTTTTGTTTGTTGTAGAGGATCTTTTAAATTGATCGATCCAAGCGTTTTTCTTAGAAACTATGAGACCAAAAATTGCGAAATTTTGAGGGTATATACAACACATAGTAATCAATTGAATTTGTAAATTTCAGGAAAATCGAAATTTTTGTGCGTTTTAGAAAATTAATTTTTTTCAGAGGTAGGTCGCAGACAAAAAGTGTCAACGAAAAAGTTGAAGAGCATATTAAAAAAAGTAAGAATACAATAGGCCTTTCAATGAAATATCTACGTGCTTTCAGTGTTTTTTCTACGTCCCTCACCACGAATTTCGCTAAGACTAAACAAAAAGTTGGCTGTTCTTTTTGCATTTTCCGGTAAGATTTCCCCAAACATTTAACATGGAGCTCTTGTTCGGCTTAGTGACTTCGGAGTTCAAACTGATTTTAATTTATTTTCGATACTAATTAAATGAATTATTATTGCAATACTCATATCAACTCTGTGAAAGTATTGTTAATACTAAGATATTTATTAGCTAGTATTTAATGATAAACAACAATCTTTACCTGATACATTCATAGCTGCACACCAAGACTTGGTCTCGGGCTCAGTCTCACCAAACGTTTTTTTCTCCTAAATACGAGAGCTCGTCTCGGGCTCATAAGGTTTTTTCCTAAATACGAGAGCTCGTCTCGGGCTCATAAGGTTTTTTCCTAAATACGAGAGCTCGTCTCGGGCTCATAAGGTTTTTTCCTAAATACGAGAGCTCGTCTCGGGCTCATAAGGTTTTTTCCTAAATACGAGAGCTCGTCTCGGGCTCATAAGGTTTTTCCTAAATACGAGAGCTCGTCTCGGGCTCATAAGGTTTTTTCCTAAATACGAGAGCATGTCTTGGGCTCATAAGGTTTTTTCCTAAATACGAGAGCTCGTCTCGGGCTCATAAGGTTTTTTCCTAAATACGAGAGCTCGTCTCGGGCTCATAAGGTTTTTTCCTAAATACGAGAGCATGTCTTGGGCTCATAAGGTTTTTTCCTAAATACGAGAGCTCGTCTCGGGCTCATAAGGTTTTTTCCTAAATACGAGAGCTCGTCTCGGGCTCATAAGGTTTTTTCCTAAATACGAGAGCTCGTCTTGGGCTCATAAGGTTTTTTCCTAAATACGAGAGCTCGTCTCGGGCTCATAAGGTTTTTTCCTAAATACGAGAGCTCGTCTCGGGCTCATAAGGTTTTTTCCTAAATACGAGAGCTCGTCTTGGGCTCATAAGGTTTTTCCTAAATACGAGAGCTCGTCTCGGGCTCATAAGGTTTTTTCCTAAATACGAGAGCTCGTCTCGGGCTCATAAGGTTTTTTCCTAAATACGAGAGCTCGTCTTGGGCTCATAAGGTTTTTTCCTAAATACGAGAGCTCGTCTCGGGCTCATAAGGGTTTTTCCTAAATACGAGAGCTCGTCTCGGGCTCATAAGGTTTTTTCCTAAATACGAGAGCTCGTCTCGGGCTCATAAGGTTTTTTCCTAAATACGAGAGCTCGTCTTGGGCTCATAAGGTTTTTTCCTAAATATGAGAGCTCGTCTCGGGCTCATAAGGTTTTTTCCTAAATACGAGAGCTCGTCTTGGGCTCATAAGGTTTTTTCTAAATACGAGAGCTCGTCTCGGGCTCATAAGGTTTTTTCCTAAATACGAGAGCTCGTCTTGGGCTCATAAGGTTTTTTCCCAAATACGAGAGCTCGTCTCGGGCTCATAAGGTTTTTTCCTAAATACGAGAGCTCGTCTTGGGCTCATAAGGTTTTTTCCTAAATACGAGAGCTCGTCTCGGGCTCATAAGGTTTTTTCCTAAATACGAGAGCTCGTCTTGGGCTCATAAGGTTTTTTCCTAAATACGAGAGCTCGTCTCGGGCTCATAAGGTTTTTTCCTAAATACGAGAGCTCGTCTCGGGCTCATAAGGTTTTTTCCTAAATACGAGAGCTCGTCTCGGGCTCATAAGGTTTTTTCCTAAATACGAGAGCTCGTCTTGGGCTCATAAGGTTTTTTCCTAAATACGAGAGCTTGTCTTGGGCTCATAAGGTTTTTTCTAAATACGAGAGCTCGTCTCGGGCTCATAAGGTTTTTTCCTAAATACGAGAGCTCGTCTCGGGCTCATAAGGTTTTTCCTAAATACGAGAGCTCATCTCGGGCTCATAAGGTTTTTTCCTAAATACGAGAGCTCGTCTCGGGCTCATAAGGTTTTTTCCTAAATACGAGAGCTCGTCTCGGGCTCATAAGGTTTTTTCCTAAATACGAGAGCTCGTCTCGGGCTCATAAGGTTTTTTCCTAAATACGAGAGCTCGTCTCGGGCTCATAAGGTTTTTTCCTAAATACGAGAGCTCGTCTCGGGCTCATAAGTTTTTTTCCTAAATACGAGAGCTCGTCTCGGGCTCATAGGGTAGGCCAGAGCTCTTTCCAAGGGCGATCACGCGCTGTTCGCGCTTTAGCTATAGCGCAAACAGCACGTAATCAAAGTTGGTCGTGTCGGTGAGACTCGGGTGAGAAAGAAAGCGTTACGGCATGGACACTGTATGTCCATGGTTACGGTGACGGCACCTGTTGCTCTGCGCCGCAGCGCTCCCCAGTGGGAAACATAATCGTGCAAAATTAAAAGGTCTCATATCGGGCTCGTTACAAAAATATGGTCTCAGCTCGGGCTCGTAGTAATGCACTATATTATATTGGACTCAGCTCAGGCTCACAGAAATTTACTAAGTTATGAAGGTCTCATCTCGAGCTCAAATTAAATGACCACAACGTTTTGGTCTCTTCTCGGGCTCGTATCATTCTCATAATAAAGCCTGGGCTCAGTCTCAAATCGATCTCGGGCTCTTAGTGTGAGACGAGCCCGTTCAACTATGCTACTGTGGCTGTCAATGAAATTTTAAGCCTTAGTTTACAAGGCTATAAACTGTTAAACATCATCGAAACAGTGCTAAGTATTTCGTTATTCTAAATATTTAAATCATCTCCATTAATGACTAGTTAAGTAAACTAAATACTTTTATACTTTTATTTGATATAACAAATTTAACAATATCACTTGGATTAATTTTAATTCGCCGTGTTTTGCAAATACTTACACTCGGTAGCAGACGACATACCGAGCACTAGAGTCGAGAGAGGGTAAAAACAAGGAGTAAAATATATAACGTTGATCTAAATCATCGTTGCAAAAACAGTTTTCCTTCCCCCTTTTACCGTAACGAACATTTTATGGAAAGGTCTATACACTCTTTTATATCCTTATTTGTGAGAGCTGCCATTTTATTACAGGTCTGATTTCAAATAGTGCATGCAAGGCCGATTCACGCGGTCGGGTGCACGCGACGTCTCGAGCTGATGAGCACGTGCAGGCGCCCTTGCCTGTACTATTTTAAATTAGGCCTGTAAGAAATGGCCGACTTCGTAAAAGAGTGTATTGGATCGCTCAAAAAACGGTTTGAGGGCTTGAAAGAAGACAAGTTAGCCGTAGGAGGCAATAGCTTCTTTTGAAACCAAAATAAGCAAATAACAAAAACGTACGTATGTTGGATTAACAGTTTCGGATATTCGATAAAGAAACGTTTTAATTTTTCTAAAACACACAAAAATGCTTCGATTTTTCTGAAAAGTCCACTCCGGCGTTTATAAAACATGAGTGAATATCGCGTAGCTCCTCCCATATCATACCTTCTGATTGAAATTTACCAATTCAATTGATTACTACATGTAAGCGTTGTATATACCCTGAAAATTTCACAATTTTCCGTCAAGTTATCTTTGAGAAAAACGCTTGGATCGATCAATTTAAAAGACCCTGTATTGTCCTACGAATATTTGATAGGTGTACGAAGAAGGGGAAGAAGGGAACACTAGGGTTATGAATATTTTCGCCATTAACCCTTTCAGTAATGGCTTTAACGGCGAAAACAGCGTGTTTGTCTCGGATATGGAACGGATAAAAACGGGGTGGCGCCCTCTCTCTTTAAAAATAGAAACTCGTGGTTCTGAATTCTTATTTTTCGGAGTGGTGCATTATACAAAGGGGGAAGGGATGAAATTTCAGCCATTAAAAGATGAAGGTAGGTTTGAAAAGAGAGAACATTGCATTTTGGTCCAGCCAATTTTATGTAGAACGGACTTCCATTCGTAAATAGAAATAGTGTATGAACTTTAAAAACTCCATTTAATCTATGGTATTAGAGGCGTTTGAATTTTGCTAGTTTCCCGTGAAAATATGGTTTCAGAAATCAATAAATATATTGGCCAGATCTGCAATCTCAAGGGACGGAAGGGGAGGGGCTAAAATATGATGGGCCAGATCTACAATCTCGTGGTACGGAAGGGGAGGGGCTAAAATATGATTGGCTAGATCTGCAATCTCGCGGGACGGAAGGGCAGGGGCTAAAATAGGGTGGGCCAGATCTGCAATCTCGAGGGACGGAAGGGCAGGGGCTAAAATATGATGGGCCAGATCTGCAATCTCGAGGGATGGAAAGGCAGGGGCTAAAATATGATGTACCAGATCTGCAATCTCGCGGTACGTAAAGGAAGGGGCTAAAATATGATGGGCCAGATCTGCAATCGCGCGGTACGTAAAGGGAGGGGCTAAAATATGATGGGCCAGATCTGCAATCTCGCGGTACGTAAAGGGAGGGGCTAAAATATGATTGGCTAGATCTGCAATCTCGAAGTACGGAAGGGCAGAGGCTAAAATGTGATGGGCCAGATCTGTAATCTCGCGGTACGTAAAGGGAGGGGCTAAAATCTGATTGGCTAGATCTGCAATCTCGAGCGACGGAAGGGCAGGGGCTAAAATATGATGGGCCATATCTGCATTCTCGAGGGATGGAAAGGCTGGGGCTAAAATATGATGGGCCAGATCTGCAATCTCGAGGGACGGAAGCGCAGGGGCTAAAATATGATGGACCAGATCTGCAATCTCTTGGTACGGAAGGGCAGGGGCTAAAATATGAGTGACTAGATCTGCAATTTCGAAGTACGGAAGGGAGGGGCTAACATATGATGGACCAGATCTGCAATCTCGAGGGACGGAAGGGCAGGGGCTAAAATATGATGGGCCAGATCTGCAATCTCTTGGTACGGAAGGGCAGGACCTAAAATATGAGTGACTAGATCTGCAATCTCGAGGGACGGAAGGGCAGGGGCTAAAATATGATGGACCAGATCTGCAATCTCTTGGTACGGAAGGGCAGGGGCTAAAATATGAGTGACTAGATCTGCAATCTCGAAGTACGGAAGGGAGGGGCTAACATATGATGGACCAGATCTGCAATCTCGAGGGATGGAAGGGCAGGGGCTAAAATATGATGGTTCAGATCTGCAATCTCTTGGTACGGAAGGGAGGGGCTAAAATATGATGGGCCAGATCTGCAATCTCGAGGGATGGAAAGGCAGGGGCTAAAATATGATGGGCCAGATCTGCAATCTCGTGGTACGTAAAGGGAGGGGCTAAAATATGAGTGACTAGATCTGCAATCTCGAGGGACGGAAGGGCAGGGGCTAAAATATGATGGGCCAGATCTGCAATCTCTTGGTACGGAAGGGAGGGGCTAAAATATGATGGGACAGATCTGCAATCTCGAAGGACGGAAGGGCAGTGGCTAAAATATGAGTGACTAGATCTGCAATCTCGAAGTACGGAAGGGCATAGGCTAAAATATGATGGGCCAGATCTGCAATCTCGAGGGACGGAAGTGGAGGGGCTAAAATATGATTGGCCAGATATGTCACTTGGGCCTAAAGTGGTGCCTTGGGTATTAGTTAGGCTGATTATCATTATGATTATAATTATTACCTTTGCAGGCACCATACAATTTCTCAAAAGACGTTTCAGAAGACCAAATGGAAAATATTTCATTGGAAAAATATGGTTTATAAATAAAGAAATATCTTTTGCCCATTAGACATCCGCCGTTTCACGTGAAAATACCTCTCATATCCAGCCTTGAACCACTAAATTTGAAGTTTTTGATATAAAACTTATATTGTTAGAGATATTATGAACTTCTGGTTTTAGATTATGCGTACACCAATCGGTTGTTGATCAAATTCATTAGAAGAGGATTATTTTTACTACTTCCTAAGGGCGAATACAATCGAAACGCCCTTGTTAACTTGTACGCCGTAATGTACGGGGTGACTATAATTTGGTAAACGTGCATGTCTCCGAATTTGCAATCGCTACCTGAGAGCGAAACGCCAGCAAAACGAGACACGCCACTTCAGAAATAACTTCGAAATCAACACTTTTTTCTTAAGAATATTAATTCATTTAATATTTTTATTTAAATTGTTTATTTTAATTTTATTGAATTTATCGAGTTTTATTATTAATTGCTCTTTTCTAAACTTATATAAACTGAAACTAAATTAAATCACTATGAACTTTAATTATTATTTAATAATTGCGATACTTTTTTTGGAATTGTTTAGTATTTTTTCCTTAATTAACATATTTAATACATTATATGATTTAAATCAATGATTTTGTTAAAAATAATTGAGTTTGATTTAAATTAAATTGATTTAAACTATCTATGCTTTAAACTTTCCAGAGTAATTCCATTTTTATAATGTTATAATTATAAATATAAAACCACTCGTTTTCATCAGTGTGAATTTTAGACTTGAATAACATTTGATCTCAGATAGCGCAACCTTAAAACTAAAAATTAGCGCTTTATTAAATACATTTTTTTGAATTAGAGATAATTAAGAGTTTAAATTCGATTTACATTCCTTCTTATGGTAATATAAGTAGCACTTTCTGGTTCATATCACCGGCGAATTGTTTGGGGGCTGATGCAACTTTTACAGTATTTATAATACTTCAATTTACAATCAACTCGAAATTTCCAAAATTGGGGTTTACTAGGTTTAGCCTCCGGACAGCCGGACTCTGTGGGATTTTAATTTAAAATGATCATTCTTACAGCAATGCCTGGTGGGTATTGTCCTCTTCACGCGCTCATTTATATTATCGCCAATCCCAGGCGGCTTTACAAATTCGGACAACGTTGGCCTATTGGCCAGTTATTTAAAAATACTCATACCACCAGGGCTCGTCGCAGTCAAGCTTTCAAAGTTTAATTTATTCCACTTCTAAACCGGGCTTCTATTTCGACTCCATCACGTCGTAGTCGTAAATTTGTAATTATAAAATTACCTCACGCCTACCTTAGTTACAAAATCAGGTATATCAAACAAATTTCATTTGAGTCTTGTATGTGAAAGGTCGGACATTCAAAGAAATCCCGTGCACTTTCCAAGAAATCCGAAATCCAGCCGGTATTTCTTCAAAATCCTTCGGTTTTTTCAATATCTCGAAATCCAGCCAGAAATCGAGAAATCTGTCGCCAAATCTTGAAATCCGGCAAGAAATTTAGAAATCCGACAGAAAATCTTGAAACTCGACAAGAAACTTAGAAATTGGACAGAAAATCTCGAAATTCGGCTAGAAATCCAGAAATCTGAAGCAAAATCCCGAAATCCGTCGAGAAATCCGGAAATCCAACGAGAAATCCCGAAATCCATCGAGAAATCCGGAAATCCAACGAGAAATCCGGAAATCCAACGAGAAATCCCGAAATCCGTCGAGAAATCCGGAAATCCAACGAGAAATCCCGAAATCCGTCGAGAAATCCCGAAATCCGTCGAGAAATCGGGAAATCACACGAGAAATCCGCAAATCCGACGTGAAATCTGGAAATTCAGCGAGAAATTGCGAAAAAAAAAGAAATCCCAAAATCCAGCAAGAAATCCTGAAATCCGACAGGATTAATTCTTAAATTTTAAATAAAGATAATATAACAATAATGCATGTAGCGCAAAATGCGTTCATATTGGACCAAAACCTTTTTCAGGATATTATAAAAGTTAAACACGCGAAAGAATCAGAATTAAATCATTTTTTGAAAACTTTCGTCGTTCTACACGTTATAACTACACGGTTTTATTATGCTTTATTAACCTCTCTATTGATAGTAGAAAGGTTAAGCAAAGCGCTCTAGAAGTTTTAACAATAACGTCGGGAGTACCGCGACATTCACCGGCTAACGCAATCACGCACGTTTGCAATCGAATTTTAACCGAGGGGCCAACCACTTCCTTAAATTCTGTACACCGATTACAGCGAGTACAGCCTTTGCTTGTGCTAAATCTGTAATCGATTACGTAATCACTTTAGTACAGTCAAAGCTACGGGCTTGTACACCGATTACGGATAGTGGTCAGCCCCTCGATTTTAACAAATTGCCCAGTTTTCGCTAAAGCAGTGTAAACGAAGAAATAATAACGTTGTTTAAACAAAACTAAAGCAGCCGTTATGTATGGGTATGAGTGACAATATAAAATTCATAAACGAGACACGATATTACCTGACTATAATTTTATTGTCTAATTAAAATTGATTTAAAAACATTTTAAAATAGTTCTTTTTTAAAATGTTTTTAAATTAATTCTTTAATCAATTTTAATTAGACGGTTGATAAAATTATAGTCCTATAGTATCGTGTATGAATTTTATATTATCATATCAAAGCCATGACTTTTAAAACCTTTAATGTGTATGATTATGGGTATGAGTGTTGTCGAAATACAATTATTTGTTTCATCGTGTGCCCGGCTGTACCGCAAATGTCCCTCTTTGTATACTCGTACTTATTTTGCCAAATTCGTCTTAATTGTACAAGGCGAGGCCTAGGCGTATTTAAATTTAAACTGGAGTATTTACGCCTTTTAACAAATATGCTGCTAGATAAATATGAAGTTGGCATAACTCTGTCTCTATTTGTTGAGTTGGAAAGTTATGATTAGCAGAATTTTTATTTCAACACTATAAATATATTACGACGTGTCACTTAAAGGGCAACGCAAGTGACCATGCAGGGGGGTAAATTATCTTATAGATAAAAATAACGACTGCGCATGCGCTATCTGCCATAGCCTTTCCCTCTGTAAAAAAAGCAGAACCATATTTGCCGAATTTATTTTGTATAAATGCGCCTCTCGCGGTTTTTACGCAAAATCCACGCATTCTTTAGTCGCGAAAATGGCCGAGGAAAGTGAAGTCTCCGTGCTTACCGACAAATCGGATCCTAAACTTCTACTAAATAAATGTAATAAAAAAAGATAAATATTCTGTCGGGGTATAATGATAGGGAAATTGTTAAGGGAGACGGGATATAGGAGTGTGTGTGGTGTTGAATTTTCTTAATCCAATGTGAGGCTAGCGGCAGAGATTTACCGCGTCCAAGGCCTAATGTTTCAACTTCCATTATTAAAAATTTTCAATTCACAAATAATTTTATTCCAAAACATTGTTAAATCGAAAATATCAAAGTCCAACTCTCGGAAACTAACCCAGTTCTTTTCTCAATAATAAATAAATTAAGCTAGGCCTAATTTCCTGGATTCGTTGATTGCGAGCTAACTCAGCGATGAAAATCGAAAAATTCGCGAATGAGAGCGAAATTGCGCAACGTGGCTACACCAAGGATAATAAGGCTTTCACGCTGTATAAAATCATCCTTGGAAAACCTACTTACGGCTTGTTGAAGAAAACATAGTTCCCCCCCTGCATGACCACTTGCGTTGCCCTTTAAGCTCGACAGAAATATGGCGTCGTCTTGAAGTTCTTAAATGCACCAGGGTACACGAAGAGTTAAAAACATTGTTTAAACAATACTAAAACAGGGGTTAAGTATGGGTATGAGTATTGTACAAGTACAATTATTTGTTTCTTCAAGTGCCCTGGTTTACCGCGAATGTCTCTCTTTGTTCTGTCTCTTACTTATTTCGCCAAATTCGCCTTAAGTGTACAAGGCCTAATTGCATTTCAATTCAAACACGTAGTAGCCTGCTAGATAAATAATAAGTGGTCATAACTCTGTCTAGATTTGTTGAGTTGGAAAATAATAACTCTCAGTAATTTTATTTAAACAGTTTAAATATATTACAAAGAGTCATGTGAGCCCGGAAAAAATAAAGCGTCGTCTTTAAAGGGCAACGCAAGTGTTCATGCTGGGGGGAATTATGTTTTCTTCAACAAGCCGTAAGTAGGTTTTCCAAGGATGATTTTATACAGCGCGAAAGCGTTATTCTCATTGGTGTAGCCACGTGGTGCACTTTCGCTCTCATTCGCGAATTTTTCGTTTTTCTTCGCTGAGTTAGCTCGCAATCAACGAACCCAGGAATTTAGGCCTAGCTTAATTTATTTATTATGGAGAAAAGAACTGGGTTAGTTTCCGAGAGTTGGACTTTGATATTTTCGATTTAACAATGTTTTGGAATAAAATTATTTGTGAATTGAATATTTTTAATTATGGAAGTTGAAACATTAGGCCTTGGACGCGGTAAATCTCTGCCGCTAGCCTCACATTGGATTAAGAAAATTCAACACCACACACACTCCTATATCCCGTCTCCCTTAACAATTTCCCTATCATTATACCCCGACAGAATATTTATCTTTTTTTATTACATTTATTTAGTAGAAGTTTAGGATCCGATTTGTCGGTAAGCACGGAGACTTCACTTTCCTCGGCCATTTTCGCGACCAAAGAATGCGTGGATTTTGCGTAAAAACCGCGAGAGGCGCATTTATGCAAAATAAATTCGGCAAATATGGTTCTGCTTTTTTTACAGAGGGAAAGGCTATGGCAGATAGCACATGCGCAGTCGTTCTTTTTATCTATAAGATAATTTACCCCCTGCATGGTCACTTGCGTTGCCCTTTAAGTGGTTGAATATTCGATTCCGAAGTACAAACGGGAAACGTAGTAGTTCAAATTTCTACAGTGCTTTGCTTAACCTCTCTTGTAGAAATATTTTATAAAACAGTTAGATTTTGAAATATTTATTATTTAATTTTTTGACAAACTTATTATAAACGTTGTTTTGACACTCGTGAATTACATTTATGATTTCCTCTCGGTTTTAAAAAGGATTGGCTTATAACAAAGAGTAAATCAATATTTTTTCATTCATTCGGTATATTGTTTTGTATTATTTTTAAGGCTGAGCGAATAACCGAATTAACAAAAAAAAAACGGTGTTGGGTGAAAAAATATCTATGGTAGAGCTCTCACTTGGCGGTTGACGGCTGGGACCGCTGCGCCCAGTAAAATTCAAATAAAAGAATTTATAGGACAATTCTATATAAAAGAACGTACGTCATTGTTCAGTTGGCTCTCATAACATACTTTTTTGTGTAGATATAGTTATTTTTATTTACGTCATTACGTCATAGGTCACCTATGACGTCATTAAATAATTCAGTTCTTGCATTTGGATATTAATATTTAAAATACTTCGACTATTAGACCTGTTATTCGACTAATATCTGGGCCTATATTCGACAAATATTATCCATGTTATTCGAGAATATTCGGGCCTATATTCGACGAATAGTCACCATACTATTCGATGAATATTAGGTACTATATGAATGTAGTATTTGCATTAACCCTAACTATTCGGTATTTGGTTCGAAAAGTACTATTCGTCTCGGTATTTGATTAGAAAATTTTAGGTATTCGATATTCGTCTCAATTAGCTAAAAGTGCTATTCGCCCAGCCTTAAATTATTTTACTTACTAACGTACCGGTAGAGTACTTAAGACTTCTCTATATTAAAAACGGGACCATTGTAATTATGGACGGTAATTAAGTCATTAATTCATTCAATCATGTGCGCGTGGAACACTCCCAGGCGCTGGTAGGACAAAGATAATTAAAAATATAATAAAACGATAAAATATTAAATGTTTTAGGTTTACCCCTGGTAGGTATCTTCTCCCTGTACACTAGTGTAGTACGTAAAGAACACTTTTACAGGCGCTAGTAGGCTAAAAATAGACTTGGTTGGGTTTACCATAATTATCATATATATCTTATACAAAAATAGCGTTTATATTTTGGCAGGATATGATTATCTTTTAAAAAGCGAGACCACGATGCGTATAAAGAAAAAAATCGTCGATTAAGTTTTTATTATAAGCCCGTTTAGCCGAAAAATAGCCTATTTAAAAACAAGCCCCCAAAAAGCTTAATGGGCCATTTAAAAAAGAAATACGAAATTATCCGAAAACCAAAAACTGAGCATCGTTTAATACTTTTTCCATGAATCATCTATATAATAAAAAAGTGACGTCATCCGTGATATTCCTCTGAAAGAGGAGACGGTGAAATAAGCGGTAGCCATGCGATTCGGTAGTCATCTCAATATTTCAACCCCGAAATTCAGTGTGGTTCAAAGCCGGGTGTCATACGGTGACTAAGACTATGCTTCCCTAGATAGCTATCTTTACTAAGTAACCTGATATTAAGGTTTGATACACTGATGGTTAGAAACCGTGTTGAATATTCCGGATGAAATACGTAACTGCGACGATAACCTGATAGTTTAAAACGAAGGCCATTTGACGGTACAGTTTACGTTTATACGAAGATACCGTATCAACTATCACGTTAATCTGTCGTAGCGGTTATTACTAGCGGCCATATTTCTTGGCCCTGAAAGTACATTTTAACTCGAAAGCTCTCAACTTTTGGTAAAATGAGACGGGATCAAATCCCGGATTGTGAAAGAGGCTTTGCGGGAAAAATGACCGCCCCAGGGATAATGTTTTACAGTATTAAGCAAAATAGCTTGATAAGGTACCGGTGGGCTTATGAGCGAAAAAATCTTATTTTTAAAAGGTAGGCATTTTTAATACCTCTTTCCCTCGATAGAGGGAGATAAACACGGTTCCAAGTCGCCACCTTCATTTAATTTCTAATTAAATGGCCGCAAGGTGGGTTGATACGAACGCCATCTATAATTAAGCTCTTGCCCCGGGATAATTTTATCGAAAAATAAAATCCTTATAGTTCATTTTCTACGAAATTTGGGCAGCTGCTGCTTTTAAATGGGTTGAGCGCGTGCCTATTTTATTTTTGACCTTGAAATGACCCAGGTCATTTACCAGATCACTGACCAACAGTGACCAACCCTCTATTTAGACCACGCCCTTTTCGATCGTTTAACGGAACGTTTTTCCCCCAAAAACCGTATTATTTTATTTCTCTTATATTATTTTATGGTGTTTACCCGTAAAATATTCTATCGTTAAATTGAGCTATACAGAGTATTCGTGATTCATTAGTCCTTTTTTAAATTAAATTTTAAATTTTATTATTTTAAAATATTACCAAAAAATAAGTTGTCTAGGAATTTGGTTTTAAGTTTGTATTTGGGAGAAATACCAACTAAATATTAATTAAAACCAAACTTAAAACCAACACGCAATTTTCTGACTACTACAAACCAACGAATTAAAAACTTAAAATTAAAAAGGATTTTCCTGACAACTTGAGTCTACTTAAAACCAAGTTAATATCAACTAAAATGTGTATACAAACTAAACTTATTTTGGTTTAGGTACTTGAAAGCGCAGAATTTCATTCTTATAAATAAAATAAAAGTGGTTAAATATTCAAAATAGTATTTGAAATTCCTTTTATTCCCCAACGAATGATATTTGAACTACACTATAATCTGAAAACTCCACTCTGGAAACATCAGATTTTTTTATTACTATTAACATCGTAGTTTTCCTGTACCAAAAAAAAATCGAAAACTTAATAATAAATGAGAAAACGAGAAATAGACCGTATGCGGGTTTTGCAAGTTTGGACAGATTTTTGACGGAGGCTAAATTATTTATTCTACAAATCTGTGCTCGGTTTAAAAAAATGGCTAAGAATACCTCCAATATAATAGGTCTGGCCCACTTAAAGACCAAAAATAAGGCCAAAATTTGAAAACAAAAAATAGTCACATTTGCTAGTACCACAAACTTGGATTTTATCAGAAGTAAATGACCCGCAGTTATCAAAATAGCGCTCAGAACCGGAGGGCGTTTTCCTTATGAAAACGATGAGAAATTCGGGTCAAATAAAAGCTAATTTCCATCCCCGTCTTTTGACGCGATAAATTGCACTTGGGAATTGTGGTATAGCTATTTCTATGTATAAAAAATGGTTTCTTAAAAACAAACACTTTTTTTTTCGGTTTAGGAGCACGCAAAATTTCAAATTCGAGATCAAAATGTAACTTCTTAAGGGGGAAGAATACAGTAAAAGCCTCTTTTCAAGCTGAACGTTTCTGTTTTAACAATTACATAATTTAATTATAATTTTCTTATTAGGCTGAACCTTCCTCTAGTGCTTAAAATAATTTTGATTATTATAATATTATTAGTTAACGAGATATAAGGTCCTAACTAAAGGGTAGTTTGGGCGTTGCCCAACTTGTTTAGCTCCGGGGGTCCGAATTAAAAGGTAATAACTTAATTACTTTTAAATTTAAAATTGACAAAATTATTTTAAGCACTAAACAAGAGGCTGCTCTACACTTAAATATTAATTTAAAATACAAAATTAAAAGAGTTCAGCTTGAAATAGCGCGAAAGTAGACAATGGCCACTGTAGTCTTCCCCCTTAAGGAAAACGCCTCCAGCATGGGGAGTATTAGAGGTCGGGGATGGTTAACTTTTATTCAATAGATAAAGCTCTCAAAATTATTCGTAAAACGTTTTGATCAAGTAATTTATATTTCTGTATTATCCGATTAATTTTTTGATAAATTTGTAAAATTAAACGGAAAAACGACGTTTTTTCGATAAAAAGCTCAAATTTTACGAATAATACATGTTTTTAATCATTTTCCGAAATATTAACCGGTAAATTTCTTTGTTTACATTTTTTCCCCGAAAAAAATCAATTTAATCATGGATAATGATTAACCGTCACCGACCTCTAGGGAGTATAGCAGTCTGATAACTTCGGTTCATTTACTTTTGATTTTATAAAATGGGCGATTGCAAATATGATCTTTCATTTTATTCTTTCTATAATACCAGATAATACATGTTATTTTTTGGTAGCATATACGTTTTGATTTTTTTCGTGAATTTGTGAGAAATCCTCCGACTGTTCTTCCCCGCTCTCGTGAACCGACGAGGCGAATTTACGATGAATTATTTAATTAGTTTAATTATTAAATAATTGGAGTGTGAAGTTTTAATAGCACCCAAACGCGAACGTGTTCTTTTTGTTTTGACGTACACGAAATTAATTTAATAAATAAGTTGTTTGGGAGTGGCTAACCCGAAAAGGGCCCGAGCCGCCAAACGAAACCTCTGCCCAAACATTCTCTTTTAGTTTTTAAATATTTTTAAAACTACGCGTCGCGGAGAATTTATGAACGCGTAAAAATTTAATAGTTCTTCGTTTTCGGCTTACCATAATGAATTCGTGTATCTAAGAATATGTGAAGTCGAAGATTTTGAGCTCATACTCGCGTGGGGTGGCGGAGTGGTTAGCACTTTCGCCTCGCAGCAAGAGGAGCCGGGTTCGATCCCAGCTTGCGGAACTGGGTGAAAACTCGAAACAGCTCCTTCAGAGTGGATTTTTCAAGTTCTCTCCCCAATGGTTAAAGCGACTTTCCCTCAAGTTCTTTGGTTTCCCCTTTCTATAAAAAATTGTTGATGATAACGGTAATAGTGAGTGTAGGGAGTTGTTGGTTCTCGTGGCATGCATTGAAACCCGGCTGCGGTGGTGCCCATCGAGTTGGGAATGTTAATCTAGAGATCCAATCAAATCTGCTCCGCACGAAACAAGTTTTTGAAAATTACGAATGTGCCGTCTCCTCTAAAATGACGAGAAAACGTTATCATAAGACCCGTGGCGCCCTCCATTATTTTTGAAAAAAAAATATTTTTGCCGGAAAACGCGTCTTATTTAAACGAACCATTGAGAGATAGACGGCGCCACGGGTAAAATGATAAAGTTTTCTCGTCATTTGGGAGCAGACGGCAGTATTCTTATTTTTAAAAACTAGTTTCGTGAAATACTGAAATGCGACGTTTTGATTGGACCTCTAGATTAATATTCCCAACTCAATGGTGGTGCCTAGCTGATTTTTATAGTTTGTAGCGAAAGTTCGTCTGCTTACGATTTTTCACACATATTGACGCCATCTTTGTTGAAACCTACAGGCTTAAGTGTTTTAAACCTTTTAACATAAGTAATATAATAAATATAAGTATGACACTTCCTATTATCACAACGCTAAGTTCTTTAATGATAGCCTGTTTCGGAAATTACCATATAAATAATTATGTTTCTAAGGACGGAAAAAGCAATTGACTATTGAATTTACGATTATATTAGTTAGTTATTTTCAAATTTAAAACTTATTTATCGTATTTATAGCCATGAAACTAATTTGGCAGTAGTTTCGCCAGCACAGAGTAGTGTTCGGAATTGTTTATTCATTATCCACAAATTTTCCGATTTATTTAAAAAACGTTGGTAAAAAGAATATCATTTTAACTTATTTAATTATGTTTTTTACGCAACCAAGCATTTATTTGAATAAAAGTGGTATTTCTTTAAATAATTGTTTGTTTTAATTAAATAATAGGCTTATTCACTTTCGATTATTTAAACATTTTACAATTTTTATTCAACTATTGGTTATTTAAATAAATATAATTTAAATATAGCCGAGCTTATTTTATTCATGGATAAAAATTTAAGATTCCACGACTCTACTACAGACCTAGGAGCAACAAACACAGCACCCCGCACAAGAAGAACGCGATCCGTCAAAAGTCGTGCATTTTCTTGCGTACATTTTTCATTGGTTAGACGCTTTAGCGCTTGCTGCCGTCGGAAGGGGAAAATTCGGAAATTGTCTTCCCCCCGCCCGTAAAACGTTCAGCGTAAAGGCTCGTCCAATTAAATTTGAACACAAAACTGCGTTAGCGTGTTTAAAGGCTAGCTGCCTTCTCTTTGTGTTTGTTGCTCATAGCTACAGACTATCATTCGTTCAGTGTCATACTTATGTCATTAATAATGAAAGTGGAAGTTTCACTATAATTTAAATACGAGTAAGAACCCCTACTAAATTATGGGTTAAAAATTCAAAAGAAACCATTGTATACTGCTCAAATATGGTGGAAATATTCCATTTCTAATATTTAGAAAAATATTCTTTTCACGAACGTTACTTTATAATTTACATAAAAATATCAACCTACTGGTTGGACAGATAGAAAATACGAAAATTAATAAATTTTTTTTTATAAAATCCACTGTTATCAAAGGTCCACTTTTTTTTGGAATATCTTTTAGAGGCTAATTTGAAACGACATAAATCGTTATTTTTCATTTATTTTTTCTGACAAAACCAAAAGCGTTAAACCCAAAGATGTTTACAGAATAGTTCTTTTTGTTAAAGCTTTTTACATTCCTTTCGGAGGTTCGTGGGAAATGAGAAAAAAAACTATTGATTTTACATTTCCTCTAGAAATTTTTTCTTACTTTATTCAATTTTTATCTGAATAATAAAAAAGTGAACAACCTAATTTTTTTTGTTACAGAAAAACATGTTTGCGTAAAAATAAGAAAAATAATTTGAAGAAATGTAAACGTAATGGTTTTCGAGATGTTTTAAAATAGGCGTGGCTAGCAGCTATACCCGTTTACAAGTGTCCAATCACTTCGATTAGATTAAGTCATTTTTGTCTCTTAATTACGCCTTCACAAATTGCTTTTAATGAACAGTTTCGTCTAATAACATTAATTAATCTATGTTAATCCATAAAATAATCACGATGCAATTAGTGCTTCCATCTGTTATAAGTTAAATATTATTTAGTCTAGCCCTTTGAATCAAAATTAGATTAACAATTATTTTAGCCATTTGAGGATACCAGCTAAATGGTTCGCAGCAATTTGAATTAACACATGAAAATAAAAATTAAATTATAAATTATAATATGTTTTTATCCGATATTTCACATCAGATATTAAACGGTACGTTTACTTATAATAATCACCTAGGCTAATACCCAAGGCACCACCTTAGGCCTAAGTCATCAAGCGATTTTTAAAGCCATTAATCCAGGTGGCCGCGTTACAATACGTATAGGAGGGTGGTGGCAAGCCCTTCATGCCACGCGATTTATTTTTCCGATTTATTTAAAAAAACATTGGTGATAAGAATATCATTTTAACTTATTTAATTATTTTTTTTTACGCAACCAAGAATTCATTTGAATAAAAGTGGTATTTATTTAAATAATTGTATGTTTTATTTAAAAAATAGGCTTATTCACTTTCGATTATTTAAACATTTTAAAATTTTTATTCAACCATTGGTTATTTAAATAAATATTATTTAAATATCGCCAAGCTTATTTTATTCATGGATAAAAATTAATCGAATGCCGAACACTAGTCAAAAACCAAAATTCATGTATCAAAATGATTTTAATATTCATGTAGCGGATAACTGTTTGATTAATAAATACTTAAATTGAAAAGCAGATTAGTTAACATATTCAGAAGGTAAGGCGAACAGATTTGATCTGATTAGATAAAAACGTGTTTAGCCTGATATGCTACAGATCAGATTCTGTTTAAAACCAGAATATTCGGCCACCAAGTTGAATCATTCGTGCTATGTTCTTTGACGTTTCTATAGACCAAAGCTGAGCCCACGCTTGTAAACAGCGAATAACGTAGACTTATGGCGCGCAGACTGTTTATCCTTCACGTGCAATATACCCATTTTCTAGCTTTCAACTTAACTTGTCTTTATTCTAGAGTTTGTTCAATTTAATGACACGTTTTGGGAATCGTAGATCAGCAACTGGTCATTTTTGGAATCACAATCGATTTTCTGAAACTATTGAGAAAAGTGCAAATCGACTGAATCTGAAATCGAGTGCTTGGTGGGAAAAAGTACGCGTATAGTAATGAATCTAAAACGCTAGTATTTACCTGTACCGCCATTATATGTTTTTATAAAAAAGGTCGATTTTATTTGCAAACTTGCAAAACTAAAGTAATTTAAATTTAAATTTATGGTTTTAAAATTGCAATACATTTCGGGATCCGAATTTAAATGTATATACATGTATGGTGGTAATATAATGTAGTTCTAGGTTTTAGCACCAAAAAATTCGTTCAAATATGTGTGTAATTTACTACTTAAGATTATAATTATAATGTCGAAAGATTATTCATTAAATAATAATTCTTATTATCTTTATTATCACATTTAAAATTTAATTTTACCTTTTAAAGATGTCAGTAAAATGTATTTATTTTCTGCATAAAAAAAGTTTGAAAACAACGTTAATGTTTGGTGTCTATATGTACCATTGTTCCAACTATTTCAAACTTTTATGGATTAACAACCTGAAATTTTGAAACTAAAATATTCTAAAATTAAGATATTCTGAAAAGCAACCCGTACGTATTATGAAAAATAAGATATTCTGAAAAGCAACCCGTACGTATTATGAAAAATAAGATATTCTGAAAAGCAACCCGTTTTATGAAAAATAAGATATTCTGAAAAGGAACCCGTATTATGAAAAATAAGATATTCTTAAAGGTAACCCGTGACATTTAAACTAAAATATCCCGAAAAGCAACCCGTATTATGAAAAATAAGATATTCCGAAAAGCAACCCGTATTATGAAAAATAAAATATTCTGAAAGGCAACCCGTATTATTAATAATAAGATATTCTGAAAGGCAACTCGTGACATTGAAACTAAATTATTCCGAAAAGCAACCCGTATTGCTAGAAATAAGATATTCTGAAAAACAACCCGTGATACAAAAAAAAATTCAAAATAAAACCCATAACAATAAAAGCAAAACAATCGGTAGTAACAAATAAAATTCTAAAAAACCGAACGGTAATATTAAAACTAAAACATTCTTAAAAAGTGCAACATTACGAGTAAAATATTCTTTAAAAAAAGGCAAAAACAATTAATATTAAAAATACAATATTTGTAAAAGCAGTCATCTTAAAAATAAAAATAAAAACTTACGAAAATTGTGTCCCGTTCGAAATGAATACTCTAGCATCGGAAAAGTTTGAAGCTCGTCGTCGGCACTTCAAAGGCAACCAGCGGAACGGGCCAAAGACTGGCCGATAAGTCGTAGTAGCATCGTACAAAGTGATCGGATACCGTCGGCAGATCAAAGAGGCGGCCTTTTCCCGTTCATCCCGAGCCTCCCTTCGACCAACTGGCGGGGACTCTCGGAGACTGGCTTTCCCGGCGCGCTTGGTTTCAACCGCTCCAGCCGCCGACGCCAGACTGATACGCTCCCCAATCTCCCGACGTTGAGAGCAGCGCGCGCATCACGCTTATAGTCTCCCAATATGCGTCTCTTTTAAACAAAAAAGTCAGTCAGCCAGGCCTTCGGATTCGAATCCGATTTTAGAAGCGTCGCTCTCAACCGGTTTCTTCCGTATTTATATCGTCTCGTATTCGGTTCTTGTCCGAGGCTTAACGGGTTAATTAGCTTACGCCGACGGTCAATTGGGCCTACTCCTCCTGGAATGGTAACTTCCCCGCCTAACCCTCGGCGTCCCGTTCTTCGCTTATTTTATCACAACCGGAATTCCCGCGCATGCGCCTTGAATTGATTTTTAGCAGTTAGGTCGTCTAGTATCGATTCGCCTACTCCCGCCGTTATACGGGTAAATACATTTCGTAACGTCTACGCTTTTGGGGCCGTATTTTTCCCAATCGGTTTGCGGCGTTATGAAATTGCCCGTGACCCCAAATGTATAGTGTTTCTTCTGACGGTATGAGTGAAGAAAATAAACAGAGGAATAGAAATTTCGTCTCGGGGTATGTTAGGGCTACTCTCTTCCGGTACAGTCATGACGCAAGCTCCGTTTATTAAAAGAGTATTAACTAGAAATTGATGGTCAAAATGAAACCGCTTTGAAACGTCTACTTTCAATTTACTTCTGGGTCCTTTTAAGGGGCCCAGTAAAAGCCTCCTCGGTAAATATATAGGGCCCCAAGGGAAACCGTTTTACCAGGGCAGCCAGGGCCAGATTACCCAATAGGCCGACTAGGCCTGGCACCAAGCCTACAAGGGCACCGGGAAGTTTCAAAAAAATTAAAAGTACAAAAATTTTATCATTTACTTTTCCGGAGTAATTTTAGTAAATGCGTCCACATTTTTCAATACCATGCACTCATTTATTAAAGTAACTAAAATATTCGCAAAGTCTACATTGAAATTGTATTGTCCATCCATTTGTCAATTATAAAAAGCGGGAGCGCCTAGCTCACTTCGCTCTCCACTGAAAGAGGGCACAAAAATTAGCTTGAGCCTAGGGCCCCACAAGGTCTTAATCCGGCCCTGAGATCGGTATTACTAACTAAACACTGACGTAAATAACGGCTCGCAGGCTCAGCGGTGCGGACGGGGCCCCAAAGAATAATGGGGCCCCAAAGATTTCGAAAAAATTGCCCTTATGATAAGAAGAGGCCCCAAAACGAGTTTCGCAAGTGGGCTTCAGACACCTTAGTGACGCCACTACTACCTAGGGCCCACACTTTCGAAGGGCCCGTTTTCTAGAGGTAAGTTTTCTTACAGTTATTTTAAGACAAAATTAAAAGTTTTGAGTCTATTTGATCGATTCCCAAATGATCGAACGGGTCCCATTTGATCGAATTTCCATTTAATCGAATTGCATTTGATCGAACGAAATTTGATCGAAAGCTACTGTAGGGTAAAACTACTAGTTTTTGGGAGTAAATCGAAAAGGCAACATCTAGTCAGAATGAGATACAGTAGACTCTATGAATAATAATTATTTCTTTAAACTGTACTAAAGAAAAATAATATACAGAAAAAAACCTGAGCACAGTGACGTAGAAAACAAAATATTATCTCGGACATAATTAATAGAAAAACCTATTAAAAAAACGAACTCTGTACCTAATTTTTAGCAATAGAAGGGCCCCTCGTATACAACGGTGCATACACGCCTACGGCGCGCGTACGTCAACCTAACCTAACCTAACCTAACCTGACCCTATTTATATATATATCAAAAACAACGGGCCGTTATCGTCGATGTCATAAAAAATTCCATCATATAGTGTATAAAGTAAAAATCTCTTCATCTTTGTGGCTTAATACAGTTAAAGCAATTAATTATTCCATCATTATTCCTTCTGCACTTCATATTGACATTCGGTAAAATAAAAACATACCAACTGGTACTATAAATACTTTTGAATTCGATCAAATAGTATTCGATCATTTGAAGGTTCGATCTTATGAAACAAATGACAAATGGGATTCGATCAAATGGAATTTCGATCAATTGCAACGTATAATGATCGACTGTCGATCACATATTTTTCGATCAAATGGACCAACACCAATTAAAATGGTAAATTGGGGCCCATTTAGAAGCCTTTGCCTGAGGCCCAGCTACTGAACGGTTCCGGTAAATAATAATAATAATGATCTACGCTAATAAGACACCACCCGAGGAGCAGCTCACTCCAATGACTATTAGGACACCCTCGTATGATTAAATCATGATTAGAATAAAATTAAACCTGTAGCTTTGGCCGTACAAAGATTAAAAATGATTAAATCATGATTAGAGTAAAATTATACGGATTATAATCTCCAAAGAAATCTTCAATTTTCCAAATGACCCTGTACAGTGGCACCAAACATTTGCCATAGCGGCAAACGTTGCTGTTCCACACCAAATACTTGAGGTTATACTCCCTTTAAAATAAAATATACAGGGTGTTTCCAAAGGTTATGCAAAAATCTGAAGGATTTGTAGGGGGTGAGTTGAGAAGGACGCCTGTTTTTCCCCATTTCCCTACGATGAGTGAAAAGAGCGCCAGAGAGCTTCAAACTGTGGCATACTAGCCCCTGGAAGTAGGCTGCAACAAGCGCCAAACCAAGTAGCAGGGACTATAAATACGGTTTAAGTTTACTTTTTTAAGCTGGTTACCTCGATTTGTTTACAAAATCCTTTTTTACCTATCACACGATCCCAAACCTTAATGTTCGCGTTTTCCTGCTGCTTGGTTTTGCGCTAGTTGAAGCCTACTTCCAGGGGCTAGTAGGCTACACTTTACACTTTGAAGCTCTCTGGCGCTCTTTTAACTCATCGTAGGAAAATGGGAAAAAAACAGGCAAACTTCTCAACTCACCCCCTACAACTCCTTTGAATAACATTTTTAAACACCCTGTATAGCTTTTGACGGTACAAAGATTAAAAATGATTAAATTTTCAATCATGATTATTATTATCTAGCCACTTTTAATAGTTTATATTCCTCTTTTGTATCTTCCTTAAGTTTCTATTCCTCTTTTGTATCTTCTTTGGTATGAGTGGGGAGGATGGGGAATATTATTTTGATATTGAGAAATATGTTTCTCCCCCCCCCCCCGTTCCTCGCGACGTCGGTGCTTTTATATTTGGGCACGAAAATGCTTTCCCCGCAAAGAGGTTTTCGGTTCCGCTTTATGTTGGACGTTGTTATTGTTTAGCTTAGGTTCTCCAGCCCGTATTTTTGTTTGAGAAGGCAATGTTTTGTGTTTCGTACCCGGGCTTTATAGAAAAGACCAAGCTCCACATCTTCCTGATTAGTTTTTTTTCTCGTTATTTTCGGTAAAGAATGTTTGGGCATTTCTACGTCAATTAATTTTTTTTTAAGTTATATTAAATAATAAGAAAATTTTATTTAATTTGTTTTCGTACTTTTTTATATAGATGTTTTTTTTAATAAAATATAATTTTAAAGGGAATATAACCTCAGGTATTTGGTGTGGAACACCAACGTTTGCAGCTCTGGCCGCTCTTGCCTTTGGCTTTAGAAATGTTTGGCGCCACCTGTACGGGAAATTTCAAAAATTGAAGGGGTCTTCCATAAAGATTGCTTTGCGGGTTATATTCCCTTTAAACGTAATTTCAGTAATTCGTCTTAAAGTGTTTTACTTATTTCTTTTTGATAAAATAGTTTATTATCCGTGTTAAAATTTCAAAATTCTAAATAATTGAAAGGAAATGGATTTAAAGTAAAAATTAATAAAATTTGCAAAGGGGCCTTTCGCCAATTACTATAATCAGGAAAGGGGCCGTTGACAAACTAATAAATTCTTCCAAAGGGGCCGTTCACAAACTACTAAATTCGTCCAAAGGGGCCGTTCAAAAACTACTAAATTTCGTCCAAAGGGGCCGTTCACAAACTACTAAATTCGTCCAAAGAGGCCATTCACCAACTACTAAATTCTTCAAAGGGGCCGTCCACGAAATACTAAATTCGTCAAAAGGGGCCGTTCACAAACTACTAAATTCGTCCAAAGGGGCCGTTCACAAACTACTAAAGTCGTCCAAAGGGGCCGTTCACAAACTACTAAATTCGTCCAAAGGGGCCGTTCACAAACTACTAAATTCGTCCAAAGGGGCCGTTCACAAACTACTAAATTCGTCCAAAGGGGCCGTTCACAAACTACTAATTTCGTCCACAGGGGCCGTTCACAAACTACTAAATTCCTCCAAAGGGGCCGTTCACAAACTACTAAATTCGTCCAAAGGGGCCGTTCAAAAACTACTAAATTCGTCCAAAGGGGCCGTTCAAAAACTACTAAATTCGTCCAAAGAGGCCGTTCACAAACTACTAAATTCGTCCAAAGGGGCCGTTCACAAACTACTAATTTCGTCCACAGGGGCCGTTCACAAACTACTAAATTCGTCCAAAGGGGCCGTTCACAAACTACTAAATTCGTCCAAAGGGGCCGTTCACAAACTACTAAATTCGTCCAAAGGGGCCGTTCACAAACTACTAAATTCGTCCAAAGGGGCCGTTCACAAACTACTAATTTCGTCCAAAGGGGCCGTTCACAAACTACTAAATTCGTCCAAAGGGGCCGTTCACAAACTACTAAATTCGTCCAAAGGGGCCGTTCACAAACTACTAAATTCGTCCAAAGGGGCCGTTCACAAACTACTAAATTCGTCCAAAGGGGCCGTTCACAAACTACTAAATTCGTCCAAAGAGGCCGTTCACAAACTACTAAATTCGTCCAAAGGGGCCGTTCACAAACTACTAAATTCGTCCAAAGAGGCCGTTCACAAACTACTAAATTCGTCCAAAGAGGCCGTTCACAAACTACTAAATTCGTCCAAAGAGGCCGTTCACAAACTACTAAATTCGTCCAAAGGGGCCGTTCACCAACTACTAAATTCTTCAAAGGGGCCGTTCACGAATTACTAAATTCGTCAAAAGGGGCCGTTCACAAACTACTAAATTCGTCCAAAGGGGCCGTTCACAAACTACTAAATGCGTCCAAAGGGGCCGTTCACAAACTACTAAATTCGTCCAAAGGGGCCGTTCACAAACTACTAAATTCGTCCAAAGGGGCCGTTCACAAACTACTAATTTCGTCCACAGGGGCCGTTCACAAACTACTAAATTCCTCCAAAGGGGCCGTTCACAAACTACTAAATTCGTCCAAAGGGGCCGTTCACAAACTACTAAATTCGTCCAAAGGGGCCGTTCAAAAACTACTAAATTCGTCCAAAGGGGCCGTTCACAAACTACTAAATTCGTCCAAAGGGGCCGTTCATAAACTACTAAATCCTTCGAGGGAAAGTTGTTGAAATTAAATATTTAATTCTTTAAAGGAAGGTAGTTGAAATTAAATACTAAATTACACAAGAACAAAATAATTGAAATGTAATAATATATTTGGAGTATTTTTAACATATAAAGAAATACGACACCTAATTTTATTTAATTGAACTTTAAAATTGAGTAGATTATAAAACATAAATTTATTTTAAATAATAAGTAGACTATATTTAAACCAAAAGGGGGAAACACCTTTATATCATTAATTTCACTCTATGAATTTATTTGAAATAACTTTCTAACTTCTATAATTTCAAATCCTTATATATGAATAATTTCATTCATCGAACCAAAAGTAAAATAATTTCAATAAGTATGACACTTCTCACTGTTCCAAGCAGCTCCGACTTGGACTCTCAACCGAGCTCAGTAGTAAATTATCTTATTTGGTAGTAGTGCATTTCTCCGTGGGAATATTTAAACACTACGGGGCTTTGTGCTGAGAAATAAACCTTGATTGCGCAATAAATCTGGAAATCAGCTTGGCCAAAATAGTGGCTAATTGTCGCACTAACGGTTAATTTACTTATGATCGACAGCACATTTATTAAAAATATAACATTCGAGCTTCTAAATTTTCAAATCGCATTATATTCAAATATTAATTTCAATCATTGAAGGCATATTACCAAAAATTTAACCCACTTAACGTCAACATTTTCAAATCGAATATATTCAAATATTAATTCAATCACTAAACGCGTAACTAAAAATATAACCTTCTTAACTTCAAAATTTTCAAGTATTAATTTCAATCATGAATGTATTTCTAAAATTATAACGTTATTAACCTTCTTCATTTCTTAACTTCTAAATCTTCAAATCGAATATAAATATAAATTTAAATCATTGAACGTATATTTATTAAAAATATAACATTTTTAAATTCTATCTTACAATTTTTAAAACACTTCTAAATATACGTTTTTGTTAAAAACAAATCTTTAAGCGCTCTCAAAATGAACTTACGAGCGCCATCTCGTAACAACCATCCCTTCTTCGGTAACTCTTTACCCCCCCCCCTCTCCAGTATTTTCGTTATTATTTTTATCCGAAGGGTGGCCGCAACCGGCAGCCAGAGCGCGTAGTGCTAAGATGATTTAATTGGTTCCATCTTGGCCACTGCGGCGGAGGCGGCATCTTGAAATGAAGGTGATATATAATTTCGCCGCCAGAGCGCGCCTCAATCGCGCGGGCTTTCTCAAAATGTACTCGTACCGAGATACCGCACGCGCCATTTCCGAGAAATTATATCCCCCCTTCCCCCTTTACTCTCCCCCCGCGTCCAGCACGCGCTTTTATTCCCCCCCCCCCCTTTTCCCGTTCCCTAGTGTCGCGCCATTGAATAACGGGAAGTTGAGCGCCCTTTCCCCCCATCCTCGCGTCAGGCACGCGCCTTTATCCCCCCCCTCGGTTCGTTCCGTGGTATTGCGCGATTAAATAACTCGACGTTACGCGCCCCGATCTTATAGCTTTTCTGATAGTGATAGCGCGTTTACGGAATTGCGTCGGGCGGCTGTTGTAGAGAGACTTCGAAAGCAGGGCTGTTGTTTTTATTTTTGCTCGAGAGGAGATTCTGGGAAACTGAAAGCCAGCGGGGGAATGAAGGTGATTAATAAAATTAAAACGACTGTTCTCTGGTTTTGATACTCGTTTTTTATAATCAATACTTGTGTCCCTCTAGTGGTCTTTTCTCTAACTATTTTTAATGCGTTTATGGTAAGACCCAAAATGTTAACCGGAAGTTTATATTATATAGTTTTGTAAGTCGGAAAATTTACCGTATTTTTCCGAAAAGAATAAAAAAGTTTTCATTCCATGATTAGTCTAATATATTGTTTGCAAATTGAAATAGAGCGGAATTTTTGCCTCATTTTTTCGAATCTAAAAGTAAAACTAAACCTCTAGACTATAGTTTAAGCTGATTAACAATGTGACGCTATTAATGTTTTGTAGTATGTTTACTGATATTAGACATTTTATATCGGTAAAAAGTAAAAAAACATTAAAAACCCTTAAAAAGTAATTTATGTTTCAATTTTTTATTTTTCCGATTTGCGGAAAATTTTCCGTATTTTATTTTTCCGGAAAATTAACAACACTAATGTATTATATGTATAATAGCGTTTCGAATTGATTGCTCAAGATTCGCTCTGAATCTGTCTCTGACGTCATAGATCTCGCCCGAATCGACTAGAGTAAAACCACAAATGTAACATTCCATTAATATATTCCCGCGCTTTGTGGTTTTTCGTATACTAGTAATTTCAATTTTCGCGTCTTGGTCTGCCATTTTGCCAAAAAATCTAAAAGGAACACGCGAAAATTTGCTCCGTTCTCGATCTCGATCCGTTGATCTGTCGAAATCGGCAGATCGGTTTTGGGCGATATCGGAGCACCCGAGAGCGGGAAATGGAACACGCGAAACTTGATCGGAGCAAATGGAACACAAAATGTTGAACAGAGCGATCTAGATTAGAATCCATCTAGGCTATTATTTAATGAAACATGTACCTTTGATGGTTCCAGCTAAAAGCAACAAACACAAGGAGCACGAAGCTAGCCTTTAAACACGCTAAGGCAGTGTTGTGTACAAATTTCATTGGACGAGCCTTTACACTGAACGTTTTACGGGCGGGGGGAATTCTAACCAATGAAAAATGAACACAAGAAAATGCACCACTTTGGACGGGTTGCGTTCTCCTTGTGCTGTGTTTGTTGCTCCTAGGTGTAAGTGTTTTTTGTTTTATCATTCATAAAACAAGATTCCTTCGAAATGTATGGCGCATATTTGGTGATTTTGATGAAGATAATCCGTATTTTTCTTAAAAAGATCGTATCTTCCTACATTTTCTAGCCATTTCTGTGAACTGTAATTTTAAATATTGTTCTAATAAAAATTATTTATGTTATATATAACCGTTCTTTATCTTTTGGAAACTTTAATAGAGAATTACTCTGTTTTTCTTTAGAATTGTTGCAACGAAGAGCTGAACAATATGCTCCGGGCATTTTAAGTAACTATAAGATTAAAAAGACGAAATGCGTAAACCTTTAACGTCTATAATGCGTTTAAACTTTTTGCGTCTAAAATCCTCGGTTTAGAATGCGCGTTTACTCCTGGCCGCAAGGCATCATTTTTCTTGTCGTTTTCGGCGAAGTTTCATATCTCTGGTAAAACGCTCAAAATTCGAGATTATTAAGATTCATACTTTTGGTAATGTATTAAAAGAAACGAACTGGGAAAATATAGATTTATTTTTATTTTCTTTGGCAGAAACATGGCTCCTTAACGAATCCGCCCCTTATTTACCAGATTAGGAATTTAGGGGAATTGGTTCCAGAATACAGAAGGGTTTTATGTAAATAAAATGATTGGTGATACAATTTTAAACGAAGTCTGTTATTTGGATACTGACATTGAGAGCTTTGGTATAGAAATGGCTCCAAAAACGACTTGTTATCTAATCGATCAGGAAATCAGGAATCCATATCGTGGCAGATTTTCGTCTCGATGTGGCTGACGGTTTTTTTGACATCACTATAGCCAGGTTCACACTCACCCCTAAAACGACAAATTTATCTTTTCGTAATGGTTGTAAAAACAAATTCACAATATTTCAGGGGTGGGGGGATACAAACACAGGGGTTGTCCCCTAGTAGGAAATTTAGGAGGGGACATTGTCCCATTGTCCCCGTGGTTTCTACACCACTGATTCACACATCCCGGGTGACTACAGACCAATTTCCGTGCTTTTTTTTTGCTAAAATAAGGATTTTTAAGAACAGCCCAAAAACAAATATACCCCTAAACATAATTTCAATAAGCTGTAAAAGCAGTTGGAATTCAGAATTTGTAGCAGACGAATATTTCAACCATATTATGAGGGAAAAGAGGGCTGTAAATAAGTAACTTACAAGGAGACTACCCGAGGTGATTATCACGGATTTTGTTGAAACTCGAGGGTTCGGTAGACCTTATGGTTGTACGAAAATTGCCAAAGGGAAAAGTTGCAATGGGCTTTAGTTTTCCTATGGCAACCGAAAATGTTTTGACCTCTCCATTTAAAAAAGCATGATATTTTCTCGGTTACCCAAATTTTGTTAAAATTTAACCAAAATTGATCAATTTTACCCAAAAGTTTTGAAAATTTAATTTTTAAAAATTTTTAAGTAAGTGAAACCGAGAAAATCCCATGCTATTTTAAATGCAGATTTTTTCGTTTTGAGAGATCAAAAATATTTTTGATTGCCATGGGAAAACTAAAGCCCATTGCAAATTTTCCCTTTGGTAATTTTCATACTACCATAAGGTCTACCTAACCCCCGAGTTTCAACAAAAACCGTGATAATCACATGAGTTTGTCGATATGTACCGGAAATGTTTCGTACTTTTTTGCTTTAAATTCACTATGAATAGTACTGCTCAAATCCGATTTTTGAACTGCCCGAACTACCCACTATTTTAGGCCCTGGGCTAACCTATTTTATAAAAAACATAACTTATTAGCCGATGAACAATTCGGTTTCAGAGCGAAACAGTCTATAATACAATTCTCAGAGCGCTGTGTGTTAGCCAATACGGCTTAGGTATCAACCTTCAAAAAGCATTCGATAGCGTCTCGCATAAGAGACTCCTGCAGAGTAAACTAGAACAAATGGGTATCAGGGGTATAACGCTTAACTGGTTAGAGACCTTTCTGCCAGGTCCTGTAAAACAAAAATAAAAATAAATTTTCGAAGGTAGCAAACGTCACGATTGGTGTCATATTTAAATCTAGGAGCAACAAGATTTATATAAACGACTTACAAGACTACCCGAGGTGGTTATCTCCGATTTGGTTCAAACTCGGGTGGTAAGTAGACCTTCATGTAACTTGAAAATCCCTAAAAGGGTGGACAAGAATGGACTTTCGTTTTGCCATGGCAACCAAAAATGTTTTTCACAACTTAAAAACTGATTTTCTCTATGAAAATTAACACGGGAAAATCGAAGATTTTAAGGCTCCTCCCTAACAATATTTTTCAAAAAATTAAAAAAGGTTCATCAATTAGATACATAATTCAGATCATGGCTAAATCTGGTACATTTGGACCAATGTACGTCAATTTTGGTAAATATGAGTAAATATACATATATTGGGTAAATACGAGTAATCCTTGTTAGTATCAGTTTTACCATTGGGCTTACTATACAGCCACAGTCACACGACCAATAAAACGGTTAACTAGTTATATATCTAAAATAATCTAATTGAGTCGTCGTCTGATCAAAACAAGTAACGAAGATACTTGTTGTAAACTCGTCTTGGCTGCGCTGGTTTCGGAAGCAAGACGAAAACGGTTCGGCGGGTAGTTATGAAGGGTAAAGCATTTTGTGTTTATATTTTTGCGGTAAGCCAGGTTACATGAAGTGTTTGGACGATACTAAAACATTGGTAAAAGACCTTTTGGTCTGCAATCTATGATTTAATACTTAGTCGTCGTGTATACTGCTTTTTTTGAAAATACACAATAAAGATGAATACTAGTTGCTATGTAAGGCCCATGTGAACTTCTTCAAATAAACTATAGCATCGAAATCGTTTTCAATAGTTAGTTTGAAAACCCAGAATTGAACTGATTTAGTCTGTCATGTATGCGGATGACGCACTAATGTTAATTAATATCTTTAGCTTAAATTCGCTAATCAGAATAGCGACCGAAAAACGCGTGTAATGGAAAACAGAATATATGATTTTTGCTAACCACGGTAAAACCATAGTAAACATTCTATAGAAATATGACTTGCTACGTTAAAAGAGTGTTGAAATGTAAATATTTGGAATTAATATTTGATGATAAACTTAGTTGGGATAAGCAAATAAATAATCTTGGTAAAAAAATGACCAATATCTATTATCTAATCAGTCATTGTAAATATCTTTTTCCAAGGAAAATCTTATTTGAACTACACTACACCTTATTTTACCCTCACCTAATATATGGTGTCATAGCCTGGGATAATACATCCATAAATAATATATATAGATTTTGGCTCATATAAAAGAGATAACTTCGAAAAATTTCAAACTCAGCTTGTCTACATCCTATCGCTGAGCTCTTCCAAAATAACTCGTTACTAAAAATAAATTAAATTCAATTATTAAGGCTGGGTGAATAACGCTATTTTTGTATAAGATATGTATTATAATTATGGTAAACGCAACCAAGTCAATTTTTGGCCTACTAGCGCCTGTAAAAGTGTTCCACACGTACTACACTCGTGTACAGGGAGGAGATACCTACCAAGGGGAAACTAAAAATATTTAATGTTTTATCGTTTTATTATATTTTTAATTATCGTAAAAATAACCAGGTAAAAGTGTTCCACACGCACATGAATGAATGAATGACTTTATTACCGTCCATAATTACCATTGTCCCGTTTTTAATACAGAGGAGTCTTAGGCTGGGCGAATAGCACTTTTAGCCAATCGAGACGAACATCAAATTACCAAAAAATTTCTAATCGAATACCGAGACGAATAGAAGTTTTCGAAATAAAAAATCCAATAGTTAGGCTTAATGCAAATACTACCTTATCGAAAATTCGTCGAATAATATGCCGAATATCCGTCGAATATAGGCTCAAGTATTAGTCGAATAACAAGTCTAATAGTCGAAATATTTTAAATTTTAATCTCTAAATGGTAGAACTGAATTATTTAATGACGTCATAGGTGACCTATGACAATCCAAGGCGGCATAGGCCGATTGGGGCTCAGACGAGAATAAAAGTCTATATTTTCCGAATATTCGCCGAAAACTCTCCGAATATTAACCGAATAATTAAAACTGAATAATAGAAATGTTATTCGATATTCGATCAAATACCAGAAGAGACGAATTATTCGGTTATTCGCCCAGCCTTATAAATGATCGATTTTTGTTATTTTAAATTTATATACAATAATCTATTTTATGAAAAGCACCCATTGTTTGAACTAGTGTTGTAAGTCGGAAAATTTTCCGTATTTTTCCGAAAAAAATAAAAAAAGTTTTCATTCCATGATTAGTCTAATATCATGTTTGCAAATTGATATAAAGCGGTAATTTCGCCTCATTTTTTCGAATCTGAAAGTAAAACTAAACCTCTAGAGTAGTTTAAACTGATTAACAATGTAACGCTATTAATGTTTGGTAGTAGGTTTACTGATATTAGACATTTTATATCGATAAAAAGTTAAAAACATTAAAAACCCTTAAAAGGTAATTTATGTTTAAATTTTTTATTTTTCCGATTTGCGGAAAATTTTCCGCAATTTATTTTTCCGGAAAATTAACACACACTTTGAACTTAGTCGCAGCAAAAAAAATCACACGAAATTATAATTATTTATATAAACCTTACTGTTTAACGGTAAAAAGATTAAATTCTATATTTTATAATGGGGTTAAAAAATAATATTATTTTTAAACATTTAAAAAGAGTGCCATACCTCATTCTACTCTGTAAAAAAATTAAGAAGGATTTTATTCGGGATAACGCATTGTGAATTAGTTTCACTTTATTTAGTTATGCATACACTTTTTGATAATTATATTTTTTGTAATATTTTAATGTGTGGTATTTCTTTTTTTGGCTACACTTAAGTGTTGGGCACCGCTCATCTCATTGTGAGCGGATTTGTTATTATGAGCGAAAATGAGCGGTAAAATATCTTTTTAAAAGAGTGCAAAACAAAAATGAGAGGAGCGCCAATTTTACCGCTCAAAAAAAGAGCGGAGAGAGAGGAGCGAAAATTTTACCGCTCAAAAAGACGTGAGCGTGAGCGGCTCTTTGACGAAAATGCGTTATCGGCTTTTCTCGTTTAGTTTTTTTAATAGGTTAAAAAATGTTTATTGTAAATAAGATATATTTTTAATCACTAATCTTATCTTACTATTTTTTAACCTTATGTGTATATATATTCGCTTTCAGCGTTTATTATTACCGTCACTCCTAATATGTCGTTCATCTTGTAAAGTACTCATTCTTAATAAACGTTTGTTTTTTTTAAATCACTACGTTATGATTTCTCACTAGTTTCATTAGTTAGTTAGTTGGTGTAGTGTAGCTTTGCTGATTAACATTGGATTTAAAACTCCAATAGGTTATGGGCCCAGCACGCTCCCACTGCGCCACTACTATGCTGATGATCAAGTCTGCTGTATCCCGGTTTCAGGTACCATCACCGTAATCCGTATCCTGTCAACAGTTCCCGTGAGTAACCATGGATAGTCTTTTTCGTCAAGACGTCGAGAAGCTATCAGGTCCGGAGAATTGGAGGAGTTGGAAAAGACAAATAGTCGACATCCTAACCGTTCGAGACGTATACGAGATTCTTACTGGCGAATGGATTGAACCTACGGAACCGGTACCTGGAGCAACAGCAGCAGAGAAGTCTGAATACACTTCAAACAAGAAGAAGTACCAAGAAGGTCCAAAACATGATTACCAATTGCGAGACACCAAAGGAGATGTGGGACAAACTACTTGAAATTTTCGAGCAGAAGTCTTCAAATCGTCTCCGAAAGCTTCTGGCGCAGCTCATGCGAACTACGAAGTCACCGGACGTCGATATGGCCACCCACATTGCCCAGATGTGTTCTCTCTGGACAGATATCTTGTCAACGGCAAAGACAGAAAAGGACGTAACGTTCGACGATTGCATCCTTATTGCATGTATTTTCGAGTCCCTACCGCAGGACGAATACCGAGAATTTGGTATGCTTTGGGATACGATGCCTACAGAGAAACAGACTGTCGCAGAATTAGAACGTCTGTTAATCGGCCGTGCAACTCGAGAGGGCGACGCGTTTGGAGATTCCTCTGGTCTTATGGTAAAACGCAGTAACGGAAGTTACTCTGGCACCTCAAATGAGAAGAAAACCGTAAGACGTAAGCCAAAATGTACCAATTGCCGAAAGTTTGGTCACATAGCAGAAGACTGCCGAGGACAAAGGGAAACTCCTAGAAGGACGAGCGTTGACGAAAGTAATCGCACCAGCATCGGGGGTCTGATCGCAGCAAACGGTCTCGTTGCTTGCTCATCGTCTGAAGCAGCGTGGTACTTTGACTCGGGTGCTACACAGCATATCACGAACGACGCCACAAAGTTCCTAAACTTCCGCAAGTTCGCTACTCCAGCGACTCTTCAGATTGGAAACAAGACGCAGATGATAGCGGATGGTGAAGGAGACATAAGGATTCAGTTCCGGATCGGAAAGAAACTCTATCAAGAGGTAGTCCACAATGTCTGGCACATCCATGACTTTGCCTGCAATGTTTTCTCGCTAAAAAGCGCAATGAAGAGAAACAAGAATCTAGAGTTCAAGGTCACAGCAAATTCTTGCGGTCTCTATGAAGTTGTCGGAGGCAAAAGGAACCTTTGTGTACCTGGCAAGGTCGAGAGTCTGTATCGTCTGGATATTAAAGTCATGCAGCCATCATGCTCCGCTCACATCGCAGCAGATCCGAGAAATGACCGGAAAGCAGATCTCCAAGTCTGGCATGAACGCATGGGTCATCAGGATAAACGGCATGTAGCAGCGACGTTACGGAGACTCGGATACGAAGTTCTAAACCAGACGTCTGACAAGCTCTGTGAAGGGTGCGTCTACGGCAAGATGACTAGGCACAGTTTCGGCACTCGTTTGGAGAAGGCTACGAAACCAGGTGAAAGGATCCATTCAGATCTCTGGGGACCATCACCGACACCGTCCATGAAGGGGAAAAAATACTACCTCCTATTCAAAGACGAGTATTCCAGCGTTCGAGCCGTATTTTTCTTAACGAAGAAATCCGAAGTTGTCAACTGTTTCAAAGAATTCCTTGCCTTTTGCCGAACCCGCAATCACAAAGTACAAGAGCTGGTCACGGACAATGGGACTGAATATGTCAATGAAGAGTTCCGTCAATGGACGTCTCAAGAAGGGTTACATCACCGCAAGTCCATGCCATACACGCCCGAACAGAACGGGGTCGCTGAACGAGAAAATCGTACAATTATGGAGTCTGTAAGGGCCATGTTGCATTCCAGATCGGACTTACCACCGAAACTCTGGGCTGAAGCGGTGAACACGGCCGTCTATATCCTGAACCGAACAGCACCTACATGCATTGCTGGGAAGACGCCGTTTGAGTTATGGACGGGGAAGACAAACCCATCGATCCAGCATCTGCGTGTCTTTGGCACTGAGTGCTTTGTCCACATACCCAAAGAGAAGCGAAGGAAGCTGTCTCGGAAGGCGTATAAAGGTTTCCTGGTTGGCTATGAAGACAATGCAGACGGTTATCGAGTTTATGTTCCAGAGCTGGACGACGTACTAAGATCACGAGATGTCAAATTCAATCCCGAGACGTGCGTTCCTGATTCCTGGATTCCTGTCTCTGGGGAGTCCTCCAGCCAGGGCGAGCAATCGACCGACGATTTCGTTGGCGAAAACCAGCCTACCAGAGCCACCAACTCATCAAAAGACGGACCAACCAGAGCCACTAATGTAACATCGGGCATGCCAACCAGAGCTGCCGACTACTCAAACGACGAGACAACCAAATCCGTCGAAGCGTCGGAAGACGTGGCTACCGGACGCAATGAGGCAACAGTCTCTGACGAAATGTCAGACAACCACTCTGAGAAGAGTGGACCAGTACTCAGAGATCGTTCAACGCTCAAGAGAGTTCAGCTATGCCATACCTGTCATCCAGGAAATAAAGCTTTCCTGATCTGTGATACTCTACCACAGACTGCAAGAGAAGCACGTTCAAGCAACGAATCCGCCGAGTGGGAGAAAGCGATGGTAGATGAACTTTCGGCAATGAAAAGACACGACGTCTACGAAATGGTTGATCCTCCACCTGGTCGCAAGATAATCGGAAATCGTTGGGTCTTTCGTACAAAGAATGATGAAGATGGGACGGTCATCAAGCACAAAGCCCGGCTTGTCGCAAAAGGTTTTACGCAACGAGAGGGAATCGACTTCAATGAGACTTTCGCTCCAGTTGCCCGATTCGAGACACTACGAATCTTTCTCAACCTAGTTGCCCAGAAAAATCTCAACCTCGGGCAATTCGACGTAAAGACCGCATTCCTTCATGGGAAGCTATCCGAAGAAATTTATCTGCGTCAACCTGAAGGTTTCGACAATAGTAGTTGACAAGTCTGGAAGTTAAAGAAAAGTCTCTACGGTCTTAAACAGTCTCCACGATGTTGGAATGAACGAATTGACAAATCGCTTCAGAACCATGGCTTCAAGAGTGCTGATGGAGATCACTGTCTATATATTTACTCAACTAATGACGTTTTCTTGGTCTTGATCCTCTACGTCGATGATGGATTGGTTGCCGGCAGTACCACCAAAGCAGTTGATGACTTTCTTCACGACTTCAGCGATGAATTCGAAATCATAACCGGAAAATCGATCAGTTAAGCGACGGCTCCGTCTTCTTACACCAAAGCGCCTGCATCGAGAAGGTTCTTGAAAGGTTCAACATGCAAGACTGTAAACCAGTGAGCACTCCTATCGGCAGTCCAGACACGACCAACCAAAGTCAGGAGAGTTTCGAGTCAACGACCATATATGCCTCGGCCATTGGAAGTCTCAGATACGCAGCGACAGGAACACGACCTGACATCGAATACGCAGTCAATCGAGCGTCCCAAGCAATGGCGAATCCAAAGGTCGTTGACTGGAATGGAGTTAAACGAATTTTTCGTTATCTCAGAGGGACCAAATCACTGGGTCTCTTATTCAGGTCCGAGAATTCCATGACAACCATCCCCTACAGCGACGCTGATTACGGTGGTTGTGAGAAAACAAGACGTTCAACGTCTGGGATCGTATGCCTAATTGGCTCAACTCCAGTTACTTGGGCGAGCAGAAAGCAACAATCCGTTGCCCTATCAACCACAGAGGCTGAACTGGTAGCTGCCACTGAAGCGGCGAAAGATGTCGTCTGGATTGAACGAATCAAGTCTTTCCTGGGTCTCAACGTAGACGATGATGTACCCGTACTCCGAGTCGACAATGCAGGGGCCATTAAACTCATCAGAAATCCTGAGTTTCATCGCCGAACGAAACATATCAGTATTCGTCAGTACTACATTCGTGAACTGGTCGAAGAGGGCGTCATCGACGTTATGTATGTCCCGAGTGAAGAACAGCTGGCCGACATTTTCACTAAGCCACTACCTAAAGAAGTCTTCACCCGCCACCGTCAGAATCTCAGTTTACGGCAGTACGAGAAAGTCGTCAACGAGGGCGAGTGTTGAAGATAAAAAGCATTATCGGCTTTTCTCGTTTAGTTTTTTTTAATAGGTTAAAAAATGTTTATTGTAAATAAGATATATTTTTAATCACTAATCTTATCTTACTATTTTTTAACCTTATGTGTATATATATTCGCTTACAGCGTTTATTATTACCGTCACTCCTAATATGTCGTTCATCTTGTAAAGTACTCATTCTTAATAAACGTTTGTTTTTTTAAATCACTACGTTATGATTTCTCACTAGTTTCATTAGTTAGTTAGTGTGGTGTAGCTTTGCTGATTAACATTGGATTTAAAACTCCAATAGAGTGCAAAACAAAAATGAGAGGAGCGCCAATTTTACCGCTCAAAAAAAGAGCGGAGAGAGAGGAGCGAAAATTTTACCGCTCAAAAAGAGGTGAGCGTGAGCGGCTCTTTGACGAAAATGCCCAACACAACTATTTATACTCAAAGGCTATAAGTCGCCCGAAATAAAAAAAATATAATTGAGCTGATTTGAATTGAATTGAGATCTCCAAGAGTATTAGAAATCTTATTGAAAGAATATTCAACAATCCAATGATTTAAATAATTAGGAAGTGATGCACCGATATGGGTACAGCCGATATTAACAAAGTTATCTATCATAACAGTAGTGTATATGATTAAATCATTGTAAGAGACGGTTCAGTTCCCTGTCATATCATTTTATTCTAATTTTTCATGAAAATAATTTTGAAAGAGCATGAAACGTAGCAAGACGGAATACTTTACCTAACTAGTTCTGAAGTTTATTTAAAGGGTGAATTGAAATTAACGACGTGTGAAGAGAGGTTAACAAAATTTATTTTACCATAAAAACGCACGTTACATTGTTGATAAACGTTTGAGAAACAAGTTGGCAAGCCAAAATATACCTCTCCTCGGAAGAGTTTTTAATTTTTAGTGAAGCGTAACTGTATCCGTGGTTCTGCGGTAGAACGCTCACCTGTCGTGCAAGAGGGCGCGGGTTCGAATCCCGGCCGATCAAAAAATTATACTACACCCAATGACAAAAAGAGGGCGCTTTTCGAAAAACCTTTTCCTGATTCTAAGAAACTGGGTACGCAGTGATTACGCTTTGCCCCGAAAATGCGCCACAGTCAGTTGTTTCACTACGCCACAGTCAGTTGTTTCACTACGCCACACTCAGTTGTTTCACTACGCCACACTCAGTTGTTTCACTACGCCACAGTCAGTTGTTTCACTACGCCACACTCAGTTGTTTCACTACGCCACACTCAGTTGTTTCACTACGCCACAGTCAGTTGTTTCACTACGCCACACTCAGTTGTTTCACTACGCCACACTCAGTTGTTTCACTACGCCACACTCAGTTGTTTCACTACGCCACACTCAGTTGTTTCACTACGCCACACTCAGTTGTTTCACTACGCCACACTCAGTTGTTTCACTACGCCACACTCAGTTGTTTCACTACGCCACACTCAGTTGTTTCACTACGCCACACTCAGTTGTTTCACTACGCCACACTCAGTTGTTTCACTACGCCGCACTCAGTTGTTTCACTACGCCACACTCAGTTGTTTCACTACGCCACACTCAGTTGTTTCACTACGCCACACTCAGTTGTTTCACTACTCCACAGTCAGTTGTTTCACTACGCCACAGTCAGTTGTTTCACTACACCACACTCAGTTGTTTCACTACTCCACAGTCAGTTGTTTCACTACGCCACAGTCAGTTGTTTCACTGCGCCACACTCAGTTGTTTCACTACGCCACAGTCAGTTGTTTCACTACGCCACAGTCAGTTGTTTCACTACGCCACAGTCAGTTGTTTCATCAATAAAGAGAGCGAACTCTTCAATGAATGGGTGCCAGACTTATACGAATAATATTAGAAGCTTTTGCCTTTCTTATATGTAACTGACTTCCTAAGGACATATGTGGAAGTGACTTGATGAAAGACTTTAAAGGGACTACCCCTGTAGTAAATTAGAGTCGGGCCGACGTCGGCAAAAGGTACTAAACACTAAAGGCGGCCAACGGTCAGCCGACCTTTGGATTTAGGGTCCAAATGTCCTAGGGGTCGGCCGCCTACAAAACGTCGACTCTTTACCGCCTTTTAATAGACCTAAGAACCGACTCCGAAACGACGTCATCCCGACTTAGAATGTACTGCATACGTCGAAATGACTTACTTTTTGATATTTTAAGTGACTGAAAATGACCAAGTAAAACCGTAAATATAGCTATATAAATAGCTATATACATGTATGTAGTTGGTCAAGTCCCATGAACGGGAGTGAAACAATGAGTTTATTTCCGTCAATCGGAAAGCTCTTGAATCTAGAGTACAGAGTTCTAGAGTTTCTTGGGGCTTAGTAAAAGTAACGATTACATTTTCATTAATAATATCTTAGCCTAACATATTTAGCTATACGAATGTAACCTACTTGAGCTGAGAGATTTTTAATAAGGAAACATTCTCAGATTGAATATACAGGGTGTCCACTAAAAAATGAACCAGGGCGAATATCTGAAAATCGGTTTTATTTACGAATTTGAAATTTCCAGTTTACACGGGGAGCACCTACTATGAAAATGTCGATGACCTTGAACTATGTCTTCAAGGACATCCAAACATTATCTCGAGAACCGTAAGTGTTAGAAAGTTGGTTCCAATTAGAAAAGTATTCCCTGTCACGTTTTAGGTCTAACTAGCTTTGACCCGATCGGATTTGACCAATAGGTTGTCGAAAAAATTGTTACTAAAATCACAAAGGTCGTAAAAGGGAAAATTGAAAGAAAGCGCTAATAACTCGAAAACAAGTCATGTTACATTATTATAAGGTATTTCTCAAGGTCATTTTCGAATGTCCTTGAAGACATGGTTCAAAGCTACTTGGACGAGAATGTGGTGATACGCATTTTTCTAATTGAAACCTGGTTTCTAAACCCAATGGATCGCGAGATAATTTTTTCACGAACTTGAACCACGTTTTCAAGGTCATCCAATTTTACAAACTTGAAAGACTCCCACCATGATGAGTTCGTCTAACAAATTTCAATAATGTAACACGATTTGTTTTCGAGTTATTAGCGCTTTCTTGCAATTTTCCCTTTTACGACCTTTGTGATTTTAGTAAAACATTTATCGACTTCCTATTGGTCAAATCCGATCGGGTCAAAGCTATTTAGACATAATACGTGACGTGGAATACCTTTATAATTCGAACCAACTTTCTAACACTTACGGTTCTCGAGATAATTTTTGGATGACCTTGAAGACATGATTCAAGGTCATCGACATTTTCATAGTAGGTATTCCCCCTACACGCTCTATGCGACCTGAAAATTTCAAATTCGTACCAAAAACAGATTTTGAGATATTACTCCTGGTTCATTTTTTAGTGGACACCCTGTATAATCTTTTTTGAAAAAATATAATACAGAAAGGAAGTTATTTTAAAAATATTTCAATTTGGTTTATTAAATCGCCAAAGTTTCACAGTTTTGAGCGATTAATTGGCAAAGCGCGACCTTAAATCGACCCTTTGTGCCACAGGGGTAATAATTAAATGTAAGGTCTATTTTAAGTCGGATAATGGTCGGCATACCGACCATAAATAGTCCCAAAAAAGGATTTACGGTTTTAGTGTCGAAAAACGTTCGGACGTTTTTAGGTCGGCATTTGGTCGTCGACTATAAAGCGACTTTTCGACCGTACCCCGACCCTAAAACGACTTTATGTGCTACAGGCGTAGATTGTCTACTGAGCTTAATGGCAAATTCAGTTCGCACACTTAAGCACACATTGAAGCTTCCGTTTGTTTAACTTCGTTGTAAACACTAGATGGGTTTTCTAGTTCTAGAGGATTTGTGTGTATTAGGTTCACGTACGGTGTCCGCACGATTTCTCGCGGTACGTTAGAGCAGGGAGCTTCTATAAGACTCCCTGGTTAGAGGTACCATAACACGTGATACGTAAATCAATTGCAAATATCATGGCCTCGCCGGCTTTGTTAACATTTGTGAGATCGGGGGCTAGGAAGTGCGCATTTGCCCATTTTAGTCATTGTTGGCGATTTCATTTCTACTCCAGATGCACATTACGTTTTTAAATTAAGATTAAGTTATTATGATATTTCGTACCAATTGATACAGGCGCCATCTAACTCAAATAAAAATTCGTACGCATGCTGCTACCTCATTTCCAAAACCAGGTATCTCGAAAAATTCGATTGGCCTAAGCATTTATTTAAATTAACGTGTTCACGTTTCGCTACTTTATTTCGAAAACAAGGTAACTTGAAAATTTATTTTTCGATAAAATTCCTCTTGGGTTTGTTACGGTATAATTATTCCTTAGACTTCTGGGCAGGCGATTTTTGGTGTAAACCACAAAAACCAGCCTTCCGCCCAAGCCTTTTTCCCCCGCAAAACGCTTTGAAAACCAGCCCAATCGGGCGGGGAAACCGCTCATCTGGCAACTCTACAAGGCGGGATAGTGAGTCTTCAATGTAAAGTGAAACTGCGAGATCTCGAGAAACAAAATCCAAAAATAACTAATACATAGTTCATGGGTTCATAATCGGTTTTTCATACTTAAAAACAGTGGCACCATTAAAAAACAAGGAAACAAAAATATATTTTTGTAATATGAATCGTGTACCCGTGTGTTTTCTCAGATTGTTTATTGTTAGTAGTTATTTTAGTTTAAAGAGTGTAATTTAATATTTTTAATATTTTTGGAAATACTACTGAAATTAAATACTATTATAAATAATTATAATTGAAAAATACAGCAATTCCAAAATTCTTAGTTATTTTTTTTGTCACGAGATGGCGTTGGGAGCCCAAAATGAATTAAAATGACAAGATAATTAATTCGAGGAATTTCAGTAATATAAATTATTTGATATAAAAAGCAGATAAAATGTTCAAACTGAAAATAAAATTAACAGAAAAAAATTTATCTAAAATATAAGCGGAAGCGAGATTTGAACTCACGCCTGGTAGATTGACAGAGCGCGTCTATAACCATTACCAGGGCTCTTCGCTGAGTGTATTGGCCAAAAAGAAATATATGTATAAATGTAAAAGCATCCAAGTCTTAGCGATAAATTGACAACGAAATAGCCAGAAATAACCGAATTACAATTACATACAGGTCAAATCGCTAATTATTTTATTGCACAAACTCAATTTGAAACTAGATTTTGTATTATTTATGAATTATCTTTAATTTTGACTAGAAACTAAACCCGTTTTGCCTGAATGCTCGTATTTTCTCGACGACGTTCGGCCATCTTTTTATATTTCATTTCTAGCCGGGAAGCCGAAAAACGCATGCGCGCAGTCGTGAAACGAATATACTTCAACCTGTGTTGCCACGTCAATTTGCCGTTGTATAGGGCTCTTGACCCTTGATGATCTACACAACGCAAACTAAGAGGAATTTCCCCCGCTTGGCTACGTTTTTTTCGCGTTCCCAATCATACCCGATCACACACACACACACACACACATGGACGACACCAGCCTATAATGACTCGTATACTATATATCAGGGGCGTAGGAACCGGGAGGGGCAGGAGGGGCAATGCCCCTCCCTAGAATTTTGCTGGGAGGGGCAACTAATGTTATTGCCCCCTCCAACCTTTGGTCAGTTGAAATCTTCAAAATGCTCAAATTATCATTTTAAAAGCATATACAGTTTATACAAAGAATATAAAGCCCCAGGAATGGAAGGTGTGGCTCTGTCTAGTGGAACTTTTGCGCCTCTCGTTTTTAAAGAGAGACCGGGTTGCGTTAACCGTTTCCGGTTACTCTGATTTGATTTTCCGGAAGTTTCTAACGCAACCAAAACACGCGGCCAATAATATCAATCCTTCCATTCCCGGGGTTTATATTCTTTTCCCGCCAATTTACATAGTAGTAACAAATACACATGCATTCGGAGAAGCTACACTCCATTAAAAATTAAAAACCATTCTCCAGACCCCTTTTCGTTTATCTTTGCCCCCTCCAACTTCTAGAACGTTCCTACGCCCCTGCTATATATAGTACACGATTCATAAACATTATGACCTACAAGAACAGTATAAGGTATTTTAACATAAAAAGTTGACATTTCTGCCAGAGATTCCAACCGTGGACCGGTTTCAACCTTTTGGAACCCATCAGTACTTTGTAGGAACTCTTAATTTGCTTGGAAATCTGCCGATATCAGTAAAACTAATATACTACCAGGGTGCCGTATATTTGTGAGCAGTCCATTACAATTTATAGTGAAATTCTTAGTGTTGTAAGTCGGAAAATTTTCCGGAAAATGATCGATGTCTTTTTTCTGGAAATTTTCCGTATTTTTCCGACAAAAATAAAAAAAAGTTTTCATTCCATGATTAGTCTAATACATTGTTTGCATATTTAAATAAAGCGGAATTTTCACCTAATTTTTCGGATCTGAAAGTAAAACTAAACCTCTAGACTAGTTTAAACTGATTAACAATGTAACACTATTAATTTTTTGTAGTATATTTACTGATTTTAGACATTTAAAAACATTAAATGTTTCAATTTTTTATTTTTCCGATTTGCGAAAAAGTTTCCAAAATTTTCTGGAAATTTTTCCGCATTTTATTTTTCCGGAAAATTAACAACACTAGAAATTCTTCACCAATTATTGCATATCGGTCGCTAACCGGCAGACATTTTTCACGTTCCGGCTTCCATTGAAATCCAACGTTAGGATAGTTTTATCGAAAGTCAAAATTTACACATTACTGATGAGCCCTAAAAGGGCCAAAATGATCTACTGTTGGAATCTCCGGCTGAAATTCTGTGGCTCTGTGTTACCTGAAAAGTCTAATTCACCATACATTAAGCTGCGTTTTCATCGAAACTTGTACAAAAGCGTTTTCACGGAAATAGGGAATTTTAGCTTATCTCATAAATTAGAAAAGGCAGTGACCTGATTTACTTACTAGACGAGCGAAAATATCTAGTTTCGCAAGCGCATGCTATAAGCGCAAACTATAAGCGTTCTTATAAACCCGAAATGATTGTAGTGTGAGCGAGTATTTTAAACTATTTCTATAGCCCAAGTCAAAATTTTACTAGCTAAAAGCGTGAAAACGTGGCTTTAGATAGTTTTATCTCTTTGTTTAGTCACTGCTGTTTTGCTAGTAAAAAAGACATTAAATTGGGGTTTTATCACCCCTAAATGGTTTTTTTTGCAACCGAAAAGAATGCCTAGAAAAACTTACGCGACTAAACAATTTGGGAGAATTTTCATCAATATTCTCTTTTTTTTGGACTCAACAGTGTTTTGGCCGCTTCTGGTCAAGTAACGTAGCTATAGGTACTGACCAATGACCACGTGGCCAAATTCAAAAGTGCTGAGGTCTTTTAATTGACTATTACATAAGTAACATAATAACAATAAGTATGACACTTCCTATTACTTTAATGCTAATTTTTTAACCGAACCTTTTTTCGGCACTGATACTCTCTTCAAGCTGTGACTTGGACTCGCGACTTACCGTTTTGGATGACTACTTTTTGATAGAAATTTAAGCCTAATATCTGAGAGCACGTTCTGTAGTCGCGAGGGGCTTTGGATTTGTTTCGAAGCCCGCGTGTGAATCACGCGTGATAAAAAACATGAGCTCTTGGCGCCGAGAAAAACGTTTTTAATTTTATCATTTTAGCCCAATATTCCGCCTATCTATCGGAAACCAGATATTTCGGCTTAGCGGAAGTTTCGCGTATTTTAGACACTAGAGGGCTCTGTGCTGAGAAAACATCTTGATTACGCAATAACTATGAAAATCAGTTTGGTTGTAAATTTCGTTAATTGTCATACTTATTGTTATTATGTTACTTATGACTATTATATTAATTTTCTAAATTTTCTTACACTGATTTTGTAAACGTCTTTAATCTGAATTTTCTAAAGTTTTCGAGTCTAGGTGGCTTAACCGCGCTAGCTTAACCCGGGTTGCGCTTATGATCTAGCGTCTGCTATACAGACAAATTGAAAAGTTCAAAGAACGGTTTTTCTTAAATAAACTTATCAAAATGTGAGCAAACGATGCAAATTTTGCAATTATAATTATTTATTAGGTCAAATTTACGAATAACGATGAGGAAAAACTAATAGCGTCTGCTTTAGCCATTACCTATCTAGGTTTCAAAGGCTAACCAAAGGGGTGATAGTTGTCGGTCGCGAATAGAAATTGCAAAAACCGTGCCTCATTAACTATGTACCAATTACCTTGGTACCCACTATTTTTTTTAAATAGCATTAATCTTATTAATATAATTAGATTAAATTAAAAAACCATGTTTTACAATCACGAAATTTTCTTAAAATAATTTAAAGCGTTTTTTTTAAATATGACATTGTAATGAAACAATCACCCTCCTCTGTAATATTAAGTTACGACATAATTCTATAATTATGTGTTTAGTAGAACCATAAGTATATAATATTTTTCATAAGTTTGTCACTTTGGGGAATATTTTACTGAGAGCTAGTTACGGAGTGACGTCATCACCAGAAGAAAATCTCCCCCTAGCGAGGCGCTGTCAAAGGCTACTTGTGACGCGCTAGCAAGCGGACGCAAAACGGCGCCGAAGCCCGTAATGCAGTCTGTCTGGTGAAGAATAGGAAGTGTCCCACTTATGTTACGTTATTATACACTTACGGTAGAACTAACCGAATCTTAGATAACAGTGACTCTATCTGAACGGAAGAAATAATTACGATAGATCAGATATTTAATTATCCGCTTTGACGCTAAGTTATTATCAGATCATTTGATATTCGTCCAAATGCAAAATAGACAGTTTAAGAAAATGAGCAGATATCAAATGCATCGCAGGAATCTAATTTACAGATCCACCAATAAATTCCTTTCGAAATTTTAATTACTATTTATTTTGATTTGCTTCCATTAGATTATATTGGCACTAAACGTATAAGCTAACTGAATCTGGTCAGATGTCTGGTAGCGGAGTAGATCGGTTATATTATATTTATAATATATATATATATATATATATATATATATATATATATATATATATTTATAATATATAAGCTTATGTTAAATATAACCATATACAAGATACGGTAACATTTCATAAACAATAGAAAGAAATTTTACCATTCCCGCCCATTACCATTGTCACAAGTTCCCATTTTTTAATACATTTCCCATTCCATTTGACATAGTTTTATCATTCCATCTATTCCCGGCTCCTTCCCGAAATTTACATTCCCAGCTCATTCCCTAAATTTCCATTCCCGGCTCATTCCCGAAATTTCCATTCCCAGCTCATTTCCTAAATTTCCATTCCCCGCTCATTCCCTAACTTTTCATTCCCAGCTCATTCCCTAAATTTCCATTCCCGGCTCATTCCCGAAATTTCCATTCCCAGCTCATTTCCTAAATTTCCATTTCCAGCTCATTCCCTAAATTTCCATTCCCGGCTCATTCCCGAAATTTCCATTCCCGGCTCATTCCGTAAATTTCCATTCCCGGCTCATTGTATTACGACTAGGTTGAAAATCCAATCCAGTCCATTCCCGAACTCAAAATTACTTTTTCCCTCCATTTCCGAAGCGAAAATAAAATATAGACCGCTTAATCCGTGGTAACGCAAATTACCATGCAAATCTCTAAGAAACAAATTAAAATTATAAATTAAAAAAAAGATAACGTTGTTGCTACACTTAGAACCCATTCCAACTGGCAGAGGTTAACGGTAATAGTGAGTGTAGGAAGCTGTTGACTCGCGGGCATGAAGGGCTTGCCACCAGGGCCGGATTAAGACTTTATGGGGCCCTAGGCCCAAGTTAATTTTGGTGGCCCCTTTCAATAGCGAGCGAAGCGAGCTAGGCGCTTCCTCAATTTATAATTGAGAAATGGAAAGAAAATTCATTTTGCTGCCAGATTTAGTATGTCGTCAGGGGCTAGACGGCAGTCCGTCAGAGAATGTGACAATCAATCGTTTTTGGTTCATAGGGGTGGACGCATTTACTAAAATAACTCCGGAAAATATTTTAAGAAAAGCAAATGATTAAAGTTTGGTACTTTTATTTTTTTCGAACCCTCTTGGTGCCCCTTGTAGGCTTGGTGCCCTAGGCCCAGGCCTATTCGGCCTATTGGTTAATCCGGCCCTGCTTGCCACCACTTTATCCTACGCATTGTAACTGAATTAATGGCTTCAAAAGTCGCGGCGGAAGGAAAATGTTTGTTGGGGCACAAAAATAAAAATTCGATGCAGCCCACCGCGCTGCGATAAAATTATGTATTTGTATGGCATATTTGCTTGTGATTTTCACGACAATAGAGCCGTGTTTAGCAAAAGCAAGTCTAATTCAGTATTTAATTAAATCGCTTTCTTAATTTATATAATTATATGAATATGTCATTATATTATGTATAATACAATTATTATTTCTGAGGGTTTTGGAAAATTTTATACCAAATTGTAGAGTAGTTAATTTTCCGAAAAATTAAATGCGGAAACAGTACCGCAAAAAGTTGAAAAATAAATTTTACTTTTTAAGTAGACTAGTCACCAAAATGAGCCGAAAAGGCCGCGAAATGTAATGTACACCTGTACCACCCTATTCCATCCCCCAGTGGCGCACCCAGGATTTTTTCGGAGGGTGGCGTTTAGGGAAAAAAAAAACTAAAGTTAAATATTAAAAAATGGTAGATTTTAGAACCGACTTTTTCCATAGTATAGATTTAATAAATTCGGTGAAATAGAGAGTTGGAAAATTGAAGTCGTTCAAAACCAATCTTAGTTGTAAATTGTAACATAGAATCTAACATTTTAAACTTTATTTTAAAATATTTGAATTTTTGAACCCCCAAAACTTCCGCAACCGGAATAAATAGCATTAAAAGTCGCTAGCTGACTTACGCCTATGATGGGGGCTTGCAGCCTTGGATATTAGACTAGCTGATTATTATTACTATATTAATTATCAGACAGCCGACAACAGCGTCACCACGTAAGCCACCCCGTAACACCACTTCTAATTCTCATTACCTTAGGGTTTCTCTTAGCGGCAACTCGTAAAACAACTTAGAAAAGCGCCATAGAAGGCGAGGAGGTGTGGGAGGGCGGTATAAATGTAAAAGGGTTGATAGTAATAAGCCCCACGAAGGACACTTATGTCCAAAAATCGCCCCCAAAACAAATGACAAGATCCAGCCTGCCGTATAAAACGCCGCCGAAAAAGACCCAAGAATAATAACGCGCGTAAAGTAAAAGACAAGCGAGCGAGTGTCCGAGTTATTAAGCAAATGACCACCTTCGGGGGCCGAAATCAGCCAGCCAAAAAATAATGGCCGAGTGGGGTCAATTGGAACGGCGAGTTTTTTTGCTACCCTTGTCAATTTTGGCTGCTCTTCTATAATTGATCAGTTAGGTTGGCCAGGGGTTGCTTTTACCCCAACACCACACTTCTTCCAAAACCTCCTCTTAAACCCCCCTTTCCTGTTTAGCATTTATACCCCCCCCCCTGACTGCGTTGGTATATGACTAGTAATTTCCTCTAAGTGCTCTTAAAATTGTATTTATGACAGGTCGTTCTTGAGAAGAGAAAATTGGATTATTTTGGAGGTAACGAGATTCATTTATTACGATTTTTTTCCCGTATTAAATATTTATATTTTCGTGTAATTTCCAGCGTCGTAAATAGGCGCTTCAATAAATGGCGCTCTCTTTTTCTATACCCACAAAACGCGCGTGCGCGAGTCACTGAATAAATTAGTCACGTGTTTATGTTAGTTTTATTTGAAAGGCGCGTGCGAATTTGAACGAGCCCTTCTATATTGAAAAATTTAAAATATAACGTTTTTACAAGTATGACCTGTATTACTATACTTCTAGGGAAATCACAGAACAGGTTTTATTTAATATGGGCCTGTTGCAAAAGAATACTTGGCGAGGATTCGACCATAGAAGTTATATTGGCAAATCCTAGACAAAAATACTTTTGCAACAGGCTCTAATTTCAAAAAAATTATAGGTTTCGAACTTAAATTGTGTCCGGACTGCAACAAATACTGTTTAAGTTTACTTTTTTAAGCTGGTTACCTCGATTTGTTTACAAAGTCCTTTTTTACCTATCTCACGAACCCAAACCTGAATGTTCCCGTTTCCCTGCTGCTTGTTGCAGCCTACTTCCAGGGGCTATTAGACCACACTTTGAAGCTCTCTGGCGCTCTTTTAACTCATCGTAGGAAAATGGAAAAAATCAAGCATACTTCTCAACTCACCCCCTTACAACGCCTTAAATTTTTTTCGTAAACTTTTGAAACACCCTGTATATTTAATACATTGGGAGAATTGTGTGTACTTAAATGTCCGTAACATCTTGTTCTGATACATAATCAGGAATGAATCAGAAGGTTGTTGAACGCATCCCTGGTTATTAAGTCACGTGACAGGATTATTTTGGTCACAAACACCGTAATCGAATTGGCAGGTCGTTAATTTGAAAATTCGAAGTTGGGCCCCCAATTAAAACGGATTAGGAAGTCACTTAGCTAAGATCTAAATTAACAACGAAAGAAAAAAAAAGTAATTAATGGTCCTAATGGATACTGGACTAGCTTTCGCAAAACGTAGTTGTCCAATAAGACGTTATTACATCCTTAGAAGGAATTTCGAAGGCAATTCGAACAAATTAAAAGTCTTAAGACCTTCCGGGACTTTGATCAAGTTCTCGGAATCTCAATGAACGCGTTTGAGGTGAGAGAGAAGCAAAATTTTTTAAATAAGAATTTTATATATTACGTTGAATTGAACGTCACTACATCATGAAAGAATGTGTAAAATATTCACTTTTAGCACTTTCGCCTTGCAGCAAGAGGAGCCGGGTTCGATCCCAGCTTGTGACACAGGGTGAAACACTCGGAACCACTCCTTCCGCGTTGAGTTTGCAAGTTCCCTCCCCACTGCTTAAAGTAGTTTTCCTCTGAGTTCTTCGGTTTCCCTTTTTCCATAAAACGTTGCAGAGGTTAACCGTAATAATCAGCTAATACCCTTGGCACCACCTTAGGCCTAAGTCATCTTGCGATTTTTAAAGCCATTAATTCAGGTGGCCGGGTTACGATGCGTAGGAGGGTGGTGGCAAGCCCTTCACTATTACCGCTAACCTCGACAAGTTTTTATGGAAGGGGAAACCGAAGAACTGGGGGGAAAACCCCATTAACCAGTGGAGAGATAACTTGCAAACTCAACGCGGAAGGAGTGGTTCCGAGTTTTCACCCAGTGCCACAAGCTAGGATCGAACCCGGCTCCCCTTGCTGGCGAAAGTGCTATGTAGGGAGCTGTTGGCTCGCGTGGCATGAAGGGCTTTCCACCACCCGCCTATGTAATTTAACCCGGCCACCTGAATTGAAGGCATTAAAAGTCGCTAGATGACTTGGGTGATGATCTGCAAAGCGGTTCGAAACATGTCAGACCCCTAGTTCCACTAGGTTTATTAAAAATGATACATGCAAATTTAAGTTTTTTCCTTTAAATTAAAGGGGAACGGCCAAGCTTTTCCAAATATGGCCTTATTTCCGTATCAAAAGATTAACAAGACGTTCAATATACTAACACGTACCTTTCTTTGTCTCGAAAAAATAGCTTTGGCCCCAAAAAGTTGAAACGAAAAATAACGCCAGGTGTTTGGGTTTGAATTTTCGCCGCCATCTTAGGGGCTGCCGCCAGCGCCCCTAACCCCGTATGAGCGATTTGCGAACTATCCTAACTTTTAAAATCGCGCAATTTAGGCTTAAAGGCCCAAACACACATACGGTTCGCAAGCGATTTCGCCTGCGAATTTTCGCGCACGCGCCCATGCGCCATGACTTCCATTCTATTTAAGTCACGCGACGTGACGAGATTTGCCAGCGAAATTTCGCGCGCGAAGGCTATGTGTGCATCCACCTTTAGTCTCTTACAACTGGAACGCGCCGCGCGTCTGCAAAAAATATTTTTTGCGTCTTCAGCAGCGCGCGCTTTTACGTTGTTTTTCTGTCTCACCAACTTCTCACCAGGTGTCGCGGCGGACGCGCGTTTTTCGATTTCCCGAAATTTCTTTATTTTATTAAAAATTAAGCACTCAATATTTTTTGAGGCGGTTTTCGCCATAAATTTTAGTTTTTAATGGGCTATAGGGCTATCTAACTGGTTAAAGCTTGACCGTTCCCCTTTAATAAATTGTTAATTTTTATTATTATATGGTGTATCAACGAATTTAACATAAGCTAGGGTTGACTGGCGTTAGTTACGTTAAAAACTAATCGTAGCGCGGGATAGCTTACGATTATTCGTTTAAAATGCTCTTACAAAATCTGAAACGTTTGATTGGCTGAAGATTGCCAATTCGATTGACGATTACCAACATTGCCTTTTCCCCCTCCGCATTACTCCGAAGTGTTTATCGGAAAGGCTTTTTGCGTAGGCGGGATAGTTGCTGGATATGTTTATGGATGCAGCTGTAGACGCGACGTACCGAAACCTCTAAACAGACGATAGACTACAAAAACTTAAATATATAATTTTGCCAGCTCTGTAGGTTTTTGGAATAGGTCAGGGTTGCCCCAATATTTCCAGAATAAAATTACTGACTTTCTTCTATTTTACCTAACCCTTTTTAGAAAACATTTATCCCTGACCTTTTTAAAGTCAAAATTAAACCATTTTCAACTATTTTACTTTTATTAGAAGTTAATGAATTTACTAATTTTTGTATAAAGGACGTAAGCTATTACAAAGCACATGTTTTAGATCACCTTCATAAAATTTTCAATATTAATTTAAATTCCGTGTTTTTATTACAAATTCTTTTCCCCGACGTTTCCGCGACTTTTTACAAATTTTTAAAATTCCCTAATCTTATCCTGACTTTTACAAATTCTTAAAATTCCATACCTTTTCCACGACGTTTCCGTGACTTATTAGTTATTACAAATTCTTTAAATTCCCAAACCTTTCCCCGACGTTTTTTGACTTTTAGAAATTCTTAAAATTCCCTAATCATTCCCCGACTTTTACAAATTTTGAAAATTCCATAACTTTTCCCCGACGTTTCCGTGATTTTATACCAATTCTTAAAATTCCCTAATCTTTCCCAGTTTTTATGCCTATTTTCCTTCGATATTCCCTTAATTTATCCGATTTCCACAGCCCGTGGCAACCCTGTATGTGCAACGGCACCTTCTTGGGAATTCAGGTAATGGGTTCATTCTAAGCCGCTCAGCTCGATTAGTCGAAGGGGTCCCTCTAACGACGTCTTAATTTGGGGGGAAGGGGGCACTTTTCTTTCTCTTTTCCTCCCTCTTTCTAAGATCCCATTTTCGGTGACCCCTGGGAAGTGACCCCTTTTAACCCCCTCTTTGTTCCTCTCGACCAAAAGTAATTTTCTCCATCGTGGCTGCCGGGAAAAGAAGTGAACAATAAAGAATTTAGTACTTTTCGATAGACACTATTTTTCAAGGCTTTCTATACGAGCAGAAATGTACTCGGAAAAACTATAAAAGGGTTTTTTTATTGACATTTTGGACATTTGTTTTAAAGAATAGCCTGTAGAATTTAAATAGAGGAATGTTTTGTTAAGTGTTTTTGTCAATGGCCAATAATATAAAAAATGGGTAATATATGGTAAATTATGGTTATTAATGGTAAAGTAAGGTAATTAATTGTAAATTATGGTAATTAATGGTAAATTAAGGTAATTAATTGTAAATTAGGGTAATTTCTGGTAAATTCTGGTAATTAATGGTTAATTCTGGTAATTAATGGTAAATTATGGTAATTAACGCTGAATTATGGTAATTAACTGTAAATTAAGGTAAATCACGGTAAATTATGATAATTAACGGTAAATTATGGTAATTAACGGTAAATTATGGTAATTAACGGTAAATTATGGTAATTACTATTAGATATTGGTTTATGTTGTATAATATTATGTGAAATCCATAAAATCATTCAAAATCGGTTATATCAACTTCAAAAGATCTTAAATTTTATTTTCATTACTCTACAAGTCTGTTCTAAATCTTACAGATTTTATATCCATAAATGTACGCTAATGTTTTAAATACTCTAAGTAATTCGTGGAAATATCTTATTTACCATTATCTACCACAGTTTACCTCTTTTCCCATTTTATACCATAACGTTATTTACCATTATCTACAACTTTGACTATTTTATACCATTATGTTATTTACCATTATATACAACTTTTCCCATTTTAGACCATAACGTTATTTACCATTTTATACAACTTTTCCCATTTTATACCATAACGTTATTTACCATTATCTACAACTTTTCTTATTTCATGCCATAACGTTATTTACCATTATATACAACTTTTCCCATTTTATACCATAACGTTATTTACCATTATCTACAACTTTTCCCATTTTATACCATAAAGTTATGTACCATTATCTACAATTTTTCCTATTCTATACCATAACGTTATTTACCATTATCTACAACTTTTCCCCATTTTATACCATAACGTTATTTACCATTATCTACAACTTTTCCTATTTTATACCATAACATTATTTACCATTATATACAACTTTTCCCATTTTATACCATAACGTTATTTACCATTATCTACAACTTCTCTTATATTATGGTACTATTATTTATCACACAAATTACCACCGTCGAAATAATATGGAACCTTAAAAGTGCGGAAAAGAATGGAAGTTAATAGATTAGTAATTTGAAAAAAATCGAAAACAGTTTACCGAAAAGATCGGATAATTTTATTTAAGGCAGAGTTAAACGTGATAGATTAACAAAAATACCATCCACATTTGTCGCGATTTACTGATAGATGGCGTTATTTTTATAAATAACCCAATCAGTGGGTACACGAGGAACCCTATAGAAAATTATTGAACGTCAAAAAGGAAGGGCACCACTGTCCAACTGGGATTAGTGGGCCCAGCTCGCCTATAAATACGCTTCCTTCCGTAACTCATTGATAGATAGTGTCTCCATCTTACGTAGAAAAGAGACGAAAAAATTGTTGGCCGGTCCGTAATTTCTCGGGGCTTTGTGTATCTTGACCCGGATCCGGCCTCAGTGGACGTTCAACGTCTCAACAATAGAACCCGACTTCTACCTACACACAGGGTGTTGCGTCATTGTCGCAAGCTACGACAATCTGTAACTTTAAATCGCATCTGGACAAATAAAAGAACTACGGAACACGGTGGTTTTTGAAAGTCAAATTGAAATTTAAGGGTGGTTACTCGAAATGTAAGGCCGATTTTTAAACAATCTTGTTGTATTTACACTCCTCCCACTTGCTATAGTGCTGCCATCGTGAGGTTAAATATATAACATAAAAATAATAAATTAATTAAAATAAAGTATACTTCGTTATATTTGCATATATTTATTCGTTTTTATTAAATAAAAAGGCTTAAGCCTTTGTCTAACCTTAGAAATATTGCTCTTACGTCACAAGAAACAACTTTGCATCCCTACCTGAATTAGTGGCTTTAAAAGTCGCTTGATGATTTAGGCCTAAGTTGATGCCTTGGGTATTAGCATAGCTGGTTATTATTATTATAACTATTACCGTTTACAAGGTAGAGACTGGGATTATTCTACTCTTTAATACTATTATTTTCCGCCAGATGGCACGGCGTTCGCTATGGTTATCAGAAGCTGCGCACGTGATTGGCATATAATATGTAAAGATTTGAAAAGATGGCTTTTTGAATACCATCTTGGATTAATAATAGGACTACTAGATATGGCACTTCTACCTTCGGCACGGCAATATCGGGCATTGAATTGGGAATATTACCACTAGAATTACAGTTTCAATCAGGGTTGGACAAAAGGATATTTTTTTTAGTAGTCAGCCTGACTAGTGAGCCTCCTATCTTAATTTATTTTAGTAGTCACTGACTAGTGGGGGTAAAAATGGGGGTATACTTTTTTTTAAATAAAATGGGATTGATGAATGATGAATTTATGATACGCCATATTCACCATTATTTATGAATATTTAGGTAAATTTTTCCCTAGTCAAATTGACTAGTGAGCCCCCAGATTCCTATTAATTTTAGTAGTCAAATGCCGTGACTAGTACCTTGTGTCCAACCGTGGTTTCAATCTGCCATTCGCGATACAAATTTTTCAAAATTGGAAACTCTATAATTTGTCGGCGTCGCCATCCGCTGTTAGCCGCGTGAACTATATCCTATACAATTGTTTTTGCGTCCGCGAGAATTTGAAACTGATATAAGTTAAGACTTTGAAAGTTATAGATGGCGCCACCGTATAATGATAGACTCCAAATTTAAGAATTGTATTCGCGAAATCACGACTCCTATGTCATTCTAGCGGTACTATTCCCAATTGATTCTTGGCTCGCGATTCGCCAGTCTTTCAACGAATTTCCGGTAACAACTATGTTAAATATTTAAATTTAAGTAGCTTAGGAGTGACTTAAATGCATTAATCTTACCAAGAAATTATCACTAAAAACATACCGTAAAAAATATACACCAAAAAAATCCTTAAAGGAGAACTGTCACCACCCTAAAATTGGTTAAAAACCATTTAAATGGATAGAGGACGTCCGAAAATGGTAATACAAAAAATTTCATGTTAATATTTCCAGTATTTTATTTATTATAAGCAACCAAATTTCGTGTTTTATCGCCCCCGACTCGAGAATCTCAAACACTAGAGGGCTCTGTGCTGAGAAAACATCTTGATTACGCAACAACTATGAAAATCAGTTTGGTTGTAAATCTCGTTAATTGTCATACTTATTGTTCTTATGTTACTTATGCTATTATTTACCACAGGGCTGTTATACATTACGTCAAAACACTGCAAAAACCGGCAAAAACCATCACCTGCGAAATTTCCAAATATTAATATAATGTGCTACTCAGCTATACTTCAGTGTTATACAGAGAAGTTACCAATATATTCGTAGGGTCTCTGATATGGTGATGCCCGTGCCATCTGAATTTATCACTGACATTATCAAAGCTATATTATCGGGAAAATTCCACTCTTTCAACCATCTCTCTACAACAGCGGTTCCCATTTTTTTTTGCTATGGAACCCTAAATTATCGAATCTGTTTCATTGCGCCGAATCCCATTCAACCGAACCCAATCCCATTCGTTCGAAAAACCCGCACTTCTCCTGGTTTAGGATTCGGTTTTATCCGTTTCAGCATCTGTCAGAACTGCATGCAGTGTTACCTAACCTAACATCACCTAACTTAACCTAACTTATACTATGCAATTTTTTTAAATTTTATTAGATACAAATACAAATTTTTACATAAAAATTTAGCGTAAAAAGAAAAACTATTTTTTTTGGGGGTCGCTCAATTGTGAATATTGCGTCGGTCGATTAGAAAAATACAAAACCTGCCTTTGGGATAATTTCATCAAAAACATTGGCGGAATTCGGTCTAATGGGAATTCGGTCGAATGGGATTCGACGCAATGGGAAGATACCACATTATCCACCTAATTTTGACGGAACCCCAACTCATTTTTTTTACTTCTCTTAAAACACCTTTTGGGAACCGCTGCTCTACAAAACTTGCCGTTAATTAAAAAACCACTTTAACCAGTACCATAAGTCTATAATATTGTACCATAAGCTTGCCGAAAGTTATTTTACTCCCCTCCCTAGAATTTTGCTGGGAGGGGCAACTAATGTTATTGCCCCCTCCAACCTTTGGTCAGTTGCAATCTTCAAAAGGTTCAAATTATCATTTTAAAAGCATATACAGTTTATACAAAGAATATAAAGCCCCAGGAATGGAAGGTGTAGCTCTGTCTAGTGGAACTTTTGCGCCTCTCGTTTTTAAAGAGAGACCGGGTTACGTTAACCGTTTCCGGTTACTCTGATTTGCTTTTCCGGAAGTTTCTAACGCAACCAAAACACGCGGCTAATAATATCAATCCTTCCATTCCTGGGGTTTATATTCTTTGGTTTATAGAACCTCAACTGTGTTTAAATTTCAGTCTTTTCCCGCCAATTTACATAGTAGTAACAAATACACATGTATTTGGAGAAGCTACACTCCATTAAAAATTAAAAACCATTCTCCAGACCCCTTTTCGTTTATCTTTGCCCCCTCCAACTTCTAGAACGTTCCTACGCCCCTGCTAGCGAGTCACTGCCAAAGGCTAAGTGTGACTCGTTAGCAAGCGGACGCAAAAGGCTGACGAAGCTCGGAATGCAGTCTGTCTTGTGAATAGCTCTCACAAGGTCAGTTAAACTTTTGCACGTGAAGAATAGGAAGTGTCACACTTATGTAGCAATATTATACACTTATGCCAGAACTCATTGTATGTTCCGTGTGAAACAAGGTCTCATTGAAATAATTTCTCTGGAAATGCTATACAGAGATATACTGACGATTAATTATGTAACGCGTGTTTTCATATGCGGACGAAAGTAGTCAAGGTCTAGCTTATTTACGGTCTGCGAGGTGGTCAATCCCTCTGTACAGCGTAGACCAGAGTTCTCGATCCCTCGCTCCGTATAGAAGGTAGGCCTAGAGGGATGTTATCCAATCCGAATAATGCATCACTGGCAACAGCGCCACCTTACGTGACTACCCGTAACTAAGATAGAAAGTGCCAGGGTTGATCTAGATCCCCCCGGAGCCCCCCCCCCCAAATCGAATCCTCCTTGACGGAATGCATTCAATCTTGACCTTTACCCCCGCGCCGCCGCCAACGCCGCCAGTGAGAAGTATATCGTAAGAGAAAGGGGGGCGGGTTAGGTTTCTGCCTTCCCCCTCCGGCCTTTAAAAGGGATCATCCAGTGGCACCTCTCCCTCACCCTATCCATCACTGACCAACTTTTCTCCCGTGATACATTGATGCTTGACGTCAGTCGCCGATTCTTAACGTCGGATTTTTTTTGCCATTTGCAACATCGTATTATATACAGGATGTCTATGAATGAAACAGCTAATTTACGTTAAGGTATTAAAATGTTATGTTAAATGAAGGGGTCGTCCATACATCGATTGTTTCGTAACTTCGAAACTGGCCTAAATCGGAAAAATGCCATAGAACATTTTCGTCTCAAAATTATCTGTAGAACCCGTAGACGCTAATTGAAACAAACTTTGTATCTCTTAATGATTCTCGAGATAAATTTTAAATGACCTTGAGGACATGGTTCAAGGTCATGAACATTTCCGTTGCACGTTCTATGGGTCCTGAAAGGATCAAATTCCTAGCTAAAACACATTTTGAGTTATTGGCCCTGTATCATTTTTAGTTAAAACCCTGTATATACACTCTAAAATAAGCTTTGTAGTAGTGATTTAAGTTGATGATTTTGGAAAATTGTTGCTTACTCTACCTGGTGAATATTTAAGGCGAAGATATTTTTGCAGATTTTAAATAAACGTAAATACCTGATTAATTTATCAAGGAAATTTTTAAACAAACAACTGTACACAATGTAATAACGATATCGCATAAATGTATTTTAATAATCCATTTATAATATTTCTATATTTCCAAAAATACAATCATAACGTAGTTCATCCTAGCTATATTAAATTAAATTTTAATTGTACCGAATTAAAGAAAATAATTGATACTGTTATTGCTATAACTAGTTGCAAAAATATTCCTTTCTACAGTTTTAATACACAACTTTCTAAAGGTGTTGCCCGTCTGTAAGAGGAAATAAACACTCTGCAGGACGTCGCCATTTGGCCCGTGTACGAGCCGAAAGAAAACACCTTGTCTGTTCCAATTTTTCCTTTTCTTGGTGTTCTGCCGCAACAAGAAGCTGTTTTTTTCGCGACATCTCTTAAGGGAGGATTTTGCCTGATTTGTGATGGCCGCAAGTGCTGGGGTGTAAATGGCGTTTTTTTCGCTTTCTTTTCTTGATTCCTTTTCGACTTTCTGGATTTATTCTATATTTTAGGTATGTACTATATACAGTTGCGTGGTTTTAGTTAAATTAATATTTTTATGTTCTTTCATACCGAAACAAACGTTATTATGGATAAAGAAAACCATATTTTCTTATCTAATTCGTATATTTATATTTTTTCAAATTTTATATAAGCTTTTTATTCTATAAACTCTGCCTCCAATATAAGCATGGATTGTACATTTTAGAGGATCGGTAAAAAGCCTGGTTTTTAGCCCCCGTAAACCAATCACACTAAGGGAGTCGGCCAAGGTTATTTGAAAAAAAAAACAAGTATCGCTAAGAGTGGACGATACTGTTCGAAAAAAGAAAAAAGATAAACACGAAGTACATTTTTACGCCAAAAGGTATTTTTTCACTTTTTTATAGATTAAATATGATATATTAAATATCAGTTGATAGTTTTTATTGAATTAAAAAACCAAAATTAAAAATTCCTAAAATATAAAGCGCAAAAAATTACGTAACAATATCAACCGCATTAGATTGCCATTTTTTAAATTTTAAGATCACGTGGTACAAACGACCTTGCAAGACTCTCTCGGAGTCTCTCGAGCTGATTGATACGCGGCGAGAAATAAAATGCACTGTGGAAGGCTATCGAAAACCCGTCCTCTTAATTCACTGTCCATGATATAAGTATTAAAATTTCAAATTTCGGGAATGCCATGGATTGACGTGTTTATTTATAATATTAGACAGGTACGGAGCATTTTGTACGTGTGGAGACATAGCTTTATCGGTTACAATCTACACTCCTACCAGTTTCCGTCTACACGTTTTTAAAATCGAGCTTAACCTCTCTAATATCCAAAGCACTGTTCAAAAAGTTTGGTTTTAAAGGTCAGTACGGCGTTTAAATTTTATTAGTTTTATCATAAGTAGCATATAAAAAGTAAGTATGACATTTCCTATTGTTTAAATGCAAATTTTCTTTCCGAACCTTTTTTGATATAGACACTGTTGGCCAGCTCCAAATTGAACTCTCAACCGAACTGATCAGTAGTGTATTCGCGACCGAAAACTATCGTTACGCCCCCTTTGGTTCGCCATTGAAAGCTAGATAGGTAGCGGCTAGAGCAGACGCTATTAGTTTTTCCTCATCCTTATTCGTAAATTTGATTTTATAAATAATGATACTTGCATTTTAATACAATTTTCGCATCGATTGCTTATATTTTGAACAGTTTATTTAAGAAAAAAACGTTCTTATGACTTTTAAATTTGTCTGTAGCAGACGCAACCTTGGAGAAGCCAGCGCCGTTACGCCACCTACACTCGTTTTGGTAGCGAATTATCGTCTTTGGTAGTAGCATATTTCGCTTTGGGCATATTTAGACACTAGGGGGCTCTGTTCTGAACATTATTGCGTATTGACTCGGGGTTAATTTATGCTAATTTTCGTACTTATAGTGATTATAATAGTGAGTGTAGGGAGCTGTTGGCTCGCTTGGCAAGAAGGGTTGTCACCACCCTCCTACGCAATGTAACCCGGCCACCTGAATCAAAGGCTTTAAAAGTCTCTTGATGACTTAGGCCTAAAGTGGTGCCTTGGGCATTAGCCTAGCTGAAAAAAAATATTACTTATGGTTTTATTAGTAATAAGAGCTCTTTGCGAACACCATTGTGGGCCTTTATTTTTACCTACACCGTGCTAGGGCCCCCAGTTAAACGATAAATCCGACCCCAAGAACTTCAGTGCTGCACGGGAATTGGGCCATGTTGATGTATAAAATTTACTTGTCCGAGTGTTGTTGCAAATGATCTAATGTCAATTGTCGTAAGTAGTGCTCGGAATTCGATTAATTTTTATCCACGAATAAAATAAGCTCGGCGATATTTAAATAATATTTATTTAAATAACCAATAGTTGAATAAAAATTGTAAAATGTTTAAATAATCGAAAGTGAATAAGCCTATTATTTAAATAAAACAAACAATTATTTAAATAAATACCACTTTTATTCAAATAATTGCTTGGTTGCGTAAAAAAATAATTAAATAAGTTAAAATGATATTCTTTTTACCAACGTTTTTTAAATAAATCGGGAAATTTGTGGATAATGAATAAACAATTCCGAGCACTAGTCCTAACAGACGCGTATATAAAACCTGTTCAGCGATTTGCCAGGACATACTTGTAAAAGCGTTATATTTCAATACAGAAGAGCTCGTTCAATCTCACGCGCCTCTTGAAATAAAAAAAATGTATGCGCGCTATAAACTTTAGCCTTAATACGAATAAAAATAATATAAACACGTGACTATTTTATTTAGTGACTCGCGCATGCGCGTAGGGGAAGTAAGAAAAAGAGAGCGGAATTTATTGAGGCTCATGTTGCTCATCATAATCCTCGAATACCTGTAATAGGTGTTTTCATAAAGTCCGGCTTTGTTGTTTTCCCCTTCGACAAAAATTGCCCCCTCAGTTTTTGATGGGAGTTCAGTTCAGTTCGTTCCAGGTTTAAGACTGTCGGCGCGACTCGCATGAATGTACGTCAACAAGCTGGCAAACATGTTTCCCGAAAAACCAAAGACTACAGACAGTTAATAATCAGTTAGGCACCACCTTAGGCCTAAGTCATCAAGCGACTTTTAAAGCCATTAATTCAGGTGGCCGGGTTACAATGCGTAGGAGGGTGGTGGCAAGCCCTTCATGCCACGCGAGCCAACAGCTCCCTACACTAACTATTACCTGTATCTTCATAGAGTATACCACCTCCTAGGCAGTTCTTTGATGGGGATTTTATGAAAACAACTATTACGTACCTAGAGCTCACGGAAACGGATAAATTAACCACCAAAATTTCAATTAATCATAAAAAATTCGATTAACTGTTTATTTATGGATATTATTCGCGACTATTATACGACTTTATATGCAACAAGTAAATTTTTATTTGGATAATTTTCGGATATAAAAGAAATGAACGAAAAATTTCTTATCCTAACGCCGAGCCCTATACGTACCATAAAAATCTTTACACTATTGGCTACCAAACGCCAATAGCGTCTGCTAATAGGCTACCTAGTTTCCGACGACCACCAAAGAGGGCGTAACGGTAGCTTTCGAAATATTATAAAAGGCAACTATTTTCGCTTTATGGAAAGACATAGCTTAATCGTCTCAAAATAGTGCACCCTTCCCAGAGTAGAAATTAATACAACGTTGGTTAATTAAAAATTAATTGCCCAGGCGTGCTTCCTACACGGTTAGATTCGACGAGCTTAAGCTCTTTACTGCCGCTTTTAGTAAAGCGGTTCCTTTTGATCTAATCCTCTTAAGGGTCTCCGCCGATTTCACCGACGGCCAGCTATAGAATACTTCGCTTTTATGCAACAACATTTACTCGTTTGGAGACGTACCCCACCGGATAGGTCCTCGGCGCGCGTCGGATGGGGGTAAAGTCGATACCTTGGAGTCTCCAGCGAAGGATGTCAGGTGAGAGGGCGATGACGATAGAAATGAACCGTTACATTTTAAAAAGGTTGAAATCCTCACTTCTCTCGCCCCCTTCTTCGTCTCGGGCTTTGGCTTTTTGCGCTGTGCCTTTACCCGTAAATGTCCACGTGAAACTCCTACATTCGACACTGAACAATGCTAAATTTTAAATCTTCCAAGGCTCTTTATATACAGGGTGTTACGGATAAGAGTACCGAAACTTTCGATATACATTCTATGGGTCTCTATGAGTAAAAAATGTCCTATAAACAGGGGTCCTAAAGTGCTTCGTTTCAGAGATATGGGCTCCCAAAAAATACCCAAAACACCCGGACACAGCCTTAAATCTGGCAAACAATATTCTTCCTTGAACCAAATTGTTTTCATTAAACTATCAATTGTTTTTTATCCGTGAGGCGAGAAACTTTAATAATAAGTGGCAAAAGTTAATTAATGTCCTTTTTAAGTAAAATGAGATTGAAGACAAATACAAGCCATTTTAATTTAGTGATACGATTTTAATTATTAAATTTAAAGATACAAATGTCATAAAAATTCTAAAGGAATGGATTTAAAATTATATTGTAGCTAAAATGGCACATTGGTCCAGGAACGCTTATTGCATGGACGGGCTCAAGAATAATGGGTTACAAACTCAAAGATTCAACCAGCAGTAGATTCCTAAAAGACTGGTGTCAGATCGACTGGCGTTTGAGTCTAGATAGACGGCTAAGAGAAATAGTATGAAATACAAGAAACTTGTATCTTTAGATTAAATAATTAAAATCGCAACTATAAATTAAAATGGCTCGTATTTGTCTTTAAACTCATTTTACTTCTAAAATTACATTAATGAACTTTTGCCACTTGTTATTAAAGTTTATCGCCTCACGGATAAAAAACAATTGATAGTTTAATGAAAACAATTTGGTTCAAGGAAGAATATTGTTTGCCAGATTTAAGGCTGTGTCCGGTTGTTTTAGGTAGTTTTTTGGGAGCCCATATCTCTGAAACGACCAAATGACTGGTTGAAGTACCAAGTTATAAGTTTCAAGTTAACAAGCTATTTAATTATGTCAAGTTTGTATCACATTACAATTCAGTCTAAGATATATATTTAAGTGGTCATTGCACATTGAACAAGTCTTTTTTTCATTTAAAATCTGAGATTTTAAAGTGGGTTTTTTCTGAGGTGGGATTTTTAGGTGGGTGGGTCCCAAAAAACTCACTGGGTTTACCTGAATGTTACGTAACGTAACGTTATGTTACGCTTGTTGCAGCCTACTTCCAGGGGCTAGTAGGCCACACTTTGAAGCTCTCTGGCGCTCTTTTAACTCATCGTAGGGGAATAGGGAAAAACAGGCATACTTCTCAACTCACTCCGTACAACACCTTCAAATTTTTGCATAAGCGTTTGAAACATCCTGTATATTCTTTATAATGTGTAATTCCTTATTGCCCTACCATGACTTACTTGTTTTATTTTTCTTGGTTCTTTTTACCTTTCGTATCGATCTTATTTTCGGAAATGCAGTCTTCCAGGTTCTCTCTCCTCTCCGGATCCTTTTGCTCTCGCGCCTCCGAGTTTCTCATCTCATCTGAAGTCTGCCGCACTCTACCTGCCTTCGGAAGAGGGGGGGGGGGATAACTTTTATGAGAAGCTGCCCAAGTGGAACGCACTCTCCTGTAGAATTTAACAGTTCATTGCTAGCGATCGCCTTCAAAGTAGCTTTTCTTCAGTAAAAAAAAAGAAACCGAATACGCGAATGAAAAGTATTTTCATTTCTTTCCTCTAAAAGGGTGTTTTTCCTGAAAATTTTATCATCACGCTTTTGTCCTTTCTGAGTTTTTATTTTTAATTTAATTTGTATTTCTAATAAATGTGTTTTACAAAAGAGAGGTTAAGAAACCCAACGTTTTAAACGGGGAAATCTAGTATTTTCATATAGCGGCGGTTTTTCGAAATTTGTTTTTCTTAAAAGGGAATTTTTTTAAGAAACTTGTTTTTCAAAAAGAGCGTTATTTTTTCTCGAAAATTGGTTTTTCTAAAAGGGTATTTTAGAATTTCGTTTTTTTTCTAAAAGGGAATTGTTTTATAATTTCGCTTTTTTCTAAAAGGGCGTTGTTTTAGATTTTTTTTCTAAAAAGGCGTTGTTTTAGATTTTCGTTTTTTCTTTATGGGCATTGGTTTAGAATTTCGTTTTTTCTAAATGGGCGTTGTTTTATAATTTCCTTTTCTCTAAAAGGGCGTTGTTTTATAATTTTCTTTTCTCTAAAAGGGCGTTGTTTTAGAATTCCCTTTTTTTTAAAAGGGCGTTGTTTTAGAATTCCCTTTTTTTCTAAAAGGGCGTTGTTTTAGAATTTCCTTTTTTCTAAAAGGGCGTTGTTTTATAATTTCCTTTTTTCTAAAAGGGCGTTGTTTTATAATTTCCTTTTCTCTAAAAGGGCGTTGTTTTATAATTTCCTTTTTTCTAAAAGGGCGTTGTTTTATAATTTCCTTTTTTCTAAAAGGGCGTTGTTTTATAATTTCCTTTTCTCTAAAAGGGCGTTGTTTTATAATTTCCTTTTTCTAAAAGGGCGTTGTTTTATAATTTCCTTTTTTCTAAATGGGCATTGTTTTAGAATTTTTTTTTCAAAATGAGTGTGGTTTTATAATTTCTTTTTTTCTAAAAGGGCGTTGTTTTATAATTTCCTTTTTTCTAAAAGGGCGTTGTTTTATAATTTCCTTTTTTCTAAAAGGGCGTTGTTTTATAATTTCCTTTTCTCTAAAAGGGCGTTGTTTTATAATTTCCTTTTTTCTAAAAGGGCGTTGTTTTATAATTTCCTTTTTTCTAAAAGGGCGTTGTTTTAGAATTTCCTTTTTTCTAAAAGGGCGTTGTTTTATAATTTCCTTTTTTCTAAAAGGGCGTTGTTTTATAATTTCCTTTTTCTAAAAGGGCATTGTTTTAGAATTTCGTTTTCTCTAAAAGGGCGTTGTTTTATAATTTCCTTTTTTCTAAAAGGGCGTTGTTTTATAATTTCCTTTTTTCTAAAAGGGCTTTGTTTTATAATTTCGTTTTTCTAAAAGGGCGTTGTTTTATAATTTCCTTTTATTCTAAAAGGGCGTTGTTTTATAATTTCCTTTTTTTTTCTAAAAGGGCGTTGTTTTAGATTTTCGTTTTTTTTTTCTAAAAAGGCGTTGTTTTTGATTTTTGTTTTTTCTAAATGGGCATTGGTTTAGAATTTCGTTTTTTCTAAATGGGCATTGTTTTAGAATTTAGTTTTTTTTTCAAATGGGCGTTGTTTTATAATTTCCTTTTTTTCTAAAAGGGCGTTGTTTTATAATTTCCTTTTTTTCTAAAAGGGCGTTGTTTTATAATTTCGTTTTTTCTAAAAGGGCGTTGTTTTATAATTTCCTTTTCTCTAAAAGGGCGTTGTTTTATAATTTCCTTTTTTCTAAAAGGGCGTTGTTTTATAATTTCCTTTTTTCTAAAAGGGCTTTGTTTTATAATTTTTTTTTTCTAAATGGGCATTGTTTTTGAATTTTGTTTTTTTTCAAAATGGGTGTTGTTTTATAATTTATTTTTTTTTCTAAAAGGGCGTTGTTTTATAATTTCCTTTTTTCTAAAAGGGCGTTGTTTTATAATTTCCTTTTTTTTCTAAAAGGGCGTTGTTTTATAATTTCCTTTTTTCTAAAAGGGCGTTGTTTTATAATTTCCTTTTTTCTAAAAGGGCGTTGTTTTAGAATTTCCTTTTCTCTAAAAGGGCGTTGTTTTAGAATTTCCTTTTTTTTCTAAAAGGGCGTTGTTTTAGAATTTCCTTTTTTCTAAAAGGGCGTTGTTTTATAATTTCCTTTTTCTAAAAGGGCATTGTTTTAGAATTTCCTTTTTTTTTCTAAAAGGGCGTTGTTTTAGAATTTTTTTTTTTCAAAATGGGTGTTGTTTTATAATTTATTTTTTTTCTAAAAGGGCGTTGTTTTATAATTTCCTTTTTTCTAAAAGGGCGTTGTTTTATAATTTCCTTTTTTTTCTAAAAGGGCGTTGTTTTATAATTTCCTCTTTTCTAAAAGGGCGTTGTTTTATAATTTCCTTTTTTCTAAAAGGGCGTTGTTTTATAATTTCCTTTTTTCTAAAAGGGCGTTGTTTTAGAATTTCCTTTTCTCTAAAAGGGCGTTGTTTTAGAATTTCCTTTTTTTCTAAAAAGGCGTTGTTTTAGAATTTCCTTTTTTCTAAAAGGGCGTTGTTTTATAATTTCCTTTTTTCTAAAAGGGCGTTGTTTTATAATTTCCTTTTTTCTAAATGGGCATTGTTTTAGAATTTTGTTTTTTTTTTTCAAAATGGGTGTTGTTTTATAATTTATTTTTTTTCTAAAAGGGCGTTGTTTTATAATTTCCTTTTTCTAAAACAGCATTGTTTTAGAATTTCCTTTTTTCTAAAAGGGCGTTGTTTTAGAATTTCCTTTTTTCTAAAAGGGCGTTGTTTTATAATTTCCTTTTTTCTAAAAGGGCGTTGTTTTATAATTTTCTTTTTCTAAAAGGGCATTGTTTTAGAATTTCGTTTTTTCTAAAAGGGCGTTGTTTTAGAATTTCCTTTTTTCTAAAAGGGCGTTGTTTTATAATTTCCTTTTTTCTAAAAGGGCGTTGTTTTATAATTTCCTTTTTTCTAAAAGGGCGTTGTTTTAGAATTTCCTTTTTTCTAAAAGGGCGTTGTTTTAGAATTTCCTTTTCTCTAAAAGGGCGTTGTTTTAGAATTCCCTTTTTTCTAAAAGGGCGTTGTTTTAGAATTTCCTTTTTTTCTAAAAGGGCGTTGTTTTAGAATTTCCTTTTTTCTAAAAGGGCGTTGTTTTATAATTTCCTTTTCTCTGAAAGGGCGTTGTTTTATAATTTCCTTTTTTCTAAAAGGGCGTTGTTTTATAATTTCCTTTTTTCTAAAAGGGCGTTGTTTTATAATTTCCTTTTTTCTAAAAGGGCGTTGTTTTATAATTTCCTTTTCTCTAAAAGGGCGTTGTTTTATAATTTCCTTTTTTCTAAAAGGGCGTTGTTTTATAATTTCCTTTTTTCTAAAAGGGCGTTGTTTTATAATTTCCTTTTTTCTAAAAGGGCGTTGTTTTAGAATTTCGTTTTTCCTAGAACGTTGTTTTATCTCAGCTGAGGGGCATGTCGCTATCATATTGATTAAAATTTTAAATCAGATTAAATCGTTGTTTAGTGATTAAATAGAGATTGAGATGATTAAATCGTGATTAAAATTATTAAATCATGATTAAAATTATTAAATCATGATTAAAATTATTAAATGGAGATTAAATGATTAAATCGATATTGGAATGATTAAATAGATATTGAAATGATTAAAAAGATATTAAAATGATTAAAAAGATATTAAAATGATTAAATCATGATTAAAATTATTCAATGGAGATAAAATTACGAATTCGTGATTAAAATGATTAAATTATTATTAAAATAATTAAATAATGATTAAAATGATTAATAATTAGATCGACATCAAAAAGATAAAATCGTGGTTAACATTATTAAATAATGTCTAGTTTTTAAATAGTTGAAACATGATTATTCAACGCCCTAAATTATAGTGATCTGCTCCTTTCTATCAGATCTATCACGGCAATCTGAAGATCTCGTTACAATATTTGCAATGCTTTTCTTAAGCTTCTCATTTCGCTTGCTAGTGTAAAAATTGGGGGAATTCCAAATTAAATGTAAGTGAGTCTATTTTGACTAAAATGTCGGACACGCTACAAAAAAAACTATTTTCATTTATTAATGTTTAATTTGAAATAAGAATTGTTTGTTGAGTTATTCTCCCAATCGTACGCTTTTAAATGAAAAATCCAATCAGCAAATAAAATTTCTTGAAAATGAAATGAGATAAACTAATTAAATAATTGGCGGTCCGCCAGCCTCTTTCCAGATAAAAGAGACTGATATCAGGTAAGCCGAGAACGTATATCGGTTACTGAGAACGTACGACTCAGGTCAGATAGAATGATCTACTACCTAAGCCCAAGGCCGGCGTTAGGGGGGAGTAAGCGGGGCAAAAGTACTCCGGGCCCGGGCCTCCGGAAGGGGCCGCCGGAACGGGTGCCTAACTAAAACTATCTGACTATTTCCAAAAAAACAAATTTTGGAGTAAAATTTACCTGGGGCCCAAAAATCCTAGCGCCAGCCCTGCCTAAGCCCCTCCCCATTTTCCCAAATGTTAAGCCACGTTCACACGTACCCTCTGAAACGTTTTACCTCGTTTCGATCTCGCTGTGGTTCGTAGCGTTTGGAAAACTGTTTGTTCATACGTTCGATTTCCAGTGTGTTTTGAAGAAAATTGTGCATGCGTAGTGTAGTCGTACAACTAGGAGTTCGTCTGCTCACGCATTTGAGTAACGTTTTAATAATTAAAAATGCACGCACTCGAAGAAATTTGTTGCATTTTTTAAACAAATTGGAAGATTATTGCTTCTAAAATAATCAAAAATGTTATCAGGCACGAAAAACAATCCACTATTGTCGATTTTCTCAAAAGAAGCTTATGGTTTACAATAACCGACTGAATGACGTCACGAATCGCTGCCAAACTGATCGCTGAAGCGGTTCAGCGAAGCGATCTGAAACGCAGGGACGCGCATTCATAACCGTTCACACGACGGGATCCAATCGTTTCAATGGGTAGGTGTGAACGCGCCCTATATTGTACCACCCTCTGCTACCACCTTAATTCGTAGCGAAAAAAGATGCGATTGTCTGCGTGGACTTATGGAATAGTATCACGAAAAATCAAATGAAGGGGGTAGAAACTCTGTCTTCCCACATTAAAATGGGCGTGTCCAGGATCTTAAGCCTAAAAACTACTTACGTTTGACCCTCTCATAACACTTACAAGAAATGTTGATCCATTTCGGCGGAGGGGTTTGATCCCAAAACCCCCTAAATACGCCCTTGTACATAGGAAAACTTAACCTTTTTAGAAAACACGTATAATTAGTTAAATAAAAGTAAAATTTCCCTGAAATTTAATTCGTACAATTTTATTTATTTATTTATTCCATGGATTAATTAACTAATCTTACTAAGCGTACTGGAAATTCAATACAGCCGTGGGTACGGCTTTAAACGAGGCGAAAAAGTATAAACAGACTAATAACTTTGTAAGAAAAAATTCTTGCTTTTCTATTCGGGTATGACATCAATTTTACTTCACATCGCACATAGCTATCAGTAATTACAAGAACTAAAGGAAGAATTTAGCAATGAAGCTTGTAGCTCCGGAGCAATGTTGTTAGACTAACGACCCGCCCCTTTTTAGGCTCCACCTTGATTTTAAACGCAGAGCGCCATCTTTTGAACGGAACACAAAATATTATTCATAAGTTTTATTATCTAAATTAACTGATATGATATATTATATTTAAAAATACATATTTTTAGTATTAATGTATAATATATTAATTAATTTAATTAATATTATTTTTATATTTGTATATAAAATAATTGTAGTCATTAATAATTAATAAAATAAAAAGGTACTAATTTTTTATTAAATTATCGTTACTGTATTTGTAACGCTCATTTTTAAAAGTGTTATATAAAGATTAGTGTTATTTAAAACTTATTGCATTTAAAATATTTCCTATTTAGATTAGTGTTATTTAAAACTTATGACATTTAGTTTTTAAGTCCCTTTTATATTTTTCAATTTCTTACGGGTGTCCAAGTCGTAAAAGGGTATCATTAGTATTTTTCTTGTAAAATGTATTATTGTTGTCCGTGTAAAATATCGTATCCTCTCTACATGTGGCTCTCCCCTAACCAGCGTTCGGTGCTAGGAAAGCGCGCACATCTTGACTCATCCATTGTGCGCTATAACCCCTCTCTCTCTCTCTATTGTTGAATACTCGGCGTCGTATCGTAAATGACTTAAAGATGCGCGCTCTCTATTGTACGGCGTTCGGACGTCAATAGTAAACTATTGAAAGAAGCGTTATTTCAAACGGCCACCTTTAAAAATAAAAACTACAACCACGTGTACCCTTCTCGAAAGCCACGTGGCGACATGTGGTACCGTCGTGCGACCTTCTTCCTGGGAAAGACACCAGATGATTTCATCTTTCTCCTTTTATACACGAACCTTCTACAGCCAATAATCTTAAAGCCAAGTCGCCTACTCCAAGCTACCCTTAACCTTTTAACCTCTCCAATAAGATGCCACCAAATGTCAGTTTCCGTAATTAAACCACGCCTACTGAAATGGTGCTGAACAAAACCAGGGAGTTAGAGAGATTTTATGTTAGACAGAGACAGAGAGATGGAGTGAGTCCTCAGAGGCCTGAGTAAGTCCTCAGGGTCCTGAGGGACGGAAGAGCCAGAGATCGGACAGAGCCAGAGACCGGACCGAGCCAGAGACCGGACAGAGCCAGAGACCGGACAGAGCCAGAGATCGGACAGAGCCAGAGGTCGGACAGAGCCAGAGTTCGGATCGAGCCAGAGGTCGGACAGAGCCCGAGATCGGACAGAGCCAGAGTTCGGACAGAGCCAGAATTCGGATCGAGCCAGAGTTCGGATCGAGCCAGAGAGTGGGCCGAGTTAAAGAGCGGACAGAGCCAAAGGGTTAAGGAGACCCAAACGAGCGACGTTGAACGGCACCAGACCGTTTCATCAATCGGTGAGCGAAAGCCACAGGCTTCAAACTATTGTTATAAAGAGAGAGAGCCCGCGTATCCCCCCCCCCGCGTATTTCGTGTTTTTGCATGCTTATTGTTATTATTATTAAGTGTTTAAGTATTTTATTGTTATTTGTATTGTTATTATTATTTTGGTTTATAATATACAAAACCGTTTGGACACCCGTACTCTCGTTATATATTTACCTATATCATACCCCTAGACATTCTTGAACCCGGTTACTTAACGTTAAGGTTGTTTTTCACGAGATTCCTTCTACTTTGCTAACGCTAGGGAAACCAATAGACACGTTTAATCGTCCTCTAGAAATTAGCGTTGCATTCTGGGGGCCCGTCCGGGATCGTTATAAAAGGGTTTCCCAATTCTAGAAGGTTTCCGTGAGGAGTTTCCATTGTTTGATTTTGTTTTTGGTTTTGAAAATTTGATTTTTTTTTCGGTTTTGAAAATTTGGGTTTATGAGCGATCTGGATAGTGATTCTGTTTGTGAGACCTTTTTCTGTGTAGACTGCATCCCTAGCTTGGGTAAATTCCATAGTTTTAGTTCCTGTATTAGAACATTTCAAACCCTAGAACGCCAAGAGAGGTATAACAAATTTCCCCACTTAAGAGAGAATAGTTCTCTCGCTCCTACTCTCCCAATTGGCAGGTAACCCCAAACCAAATACTGCCGAGGGTCACTTGTTAACTGCTTTGGTTAACAAATTACAGGCGCTCAAAGCTAACCTGCCAAATAAATAGCAGTAGACCCAGACAAAGTAAAATCTATTAGAGAGTACCCCCCCTCCCAGAAATGTAAATCAAGTTCGGAGATTTTTGGGAATGGCGTCGTATTATCGCAAATTCATCCCTAGTTTCGCGAAAATGGCGGAGCCAGTCACGCGGCTATTGCATAAGGATAGGATTCTTAGGTGGGCGTGGGAAGTTGATCAGGAGCTGGCCTTCAATCTGCTGAAAACTGCTTTATCGACGACCCCTATCCTAATGACCCCGAGGTATGATCTTCCATTTTCGGTTAGGACGGACGCGTCCGACGTCGGAATAGGAGGTGTTTTAAGTCAAAATATCAACGGAAAAGAAGGGGTACTTCACTACTTAAGTCGCGCCCTTAGCACGGGTATGCGTAAATATTCTACCACCGAAAGGGACTGCCTAGCGATAGTTAACACCTCACGAGGACGTTCGGTCTTGGGGAGGGAGGAGTGTAACGCTCATTTTTAAAAGTGTTATATAAAGATTAGTGTTATTTAAAACTTATTGCATTTAAAATATTTCCTATTTAGATTAGTGTTATTTAAAACTTATGACATTTAGTTTTTAAGTCCCTTTTATATTTTTCAATTTCTTACGGGTGTCCAAGTCGTAAAAGGGTATCATTAGTATTTTTCTTGTAAAATGTATTATTGTTGTCCGTGTAAAATATCGTATCCTCTCTACATGTGGCTCTCCCCTAACCAGCGTTCGGTGCTAGGAAAGCGCGCACATCTTGACTCATCCATTGTGCGCTATAACCCCTCTCTCTCTCTCTATTGTTGAATACTCGGCGTCGTATCGTAAATGACTTAAAGATGCGCGCTCTCTATTGTACGGCGTTCGGACGTCAATAGTAAACTATTGAAAGAAGCGTTATTTCAAACGGCCACCTTTAAAAATAAAAACTACAACCACGTGTACCCTTCTCGAAAGCCACGTGGCGACATGTGGTACCGTCGTGCGACCTTCTTCCTGGGAAAGACACCAGATGATTTCATCTTTCTCCTTTTATACACGAACCTTCTACAGCCAATAATCTTAAAGCCAAGTCGCCTACTCCAAGCTACCCTTAACCTTTTAACCTCTCCAATAAGATGCCACCAAATGTCAGTTTCCGTAATTAAACCACGCCTACTGAAATGGTGCTGAACAAAACCAGGGAGTTAGAGAGATTTTATGTTAGACAGAGACAGAGAGATGGAGTGAGTCCTCAGAGGCCTGAGTAAGTCCTCAGGGTCCTGAGGGACGGAAGAGCCAGAGATCGGACAGAGCCAGAGACCGGACCGAGCCAGAGACCGGACAGAGCCAGAGACCGGACAGAGCCAGAGATCGGACAGAGCCAGAGGTCGGACAGAGCCAGAGTTCGGATCGAGCCAGAGGTCGGACAGAGCCCGAGATCGGACAGAGCCAGAGTTCGTACAGAGCCAGAATTCGGATCGAGCCAGAGTTCGGATCGAGCCAGAGAGTGGGCCGAGTTAAAGAGCGGACAGAGCCAAAGGGTTAAGGAGACCCAAACGAGCGACGTTGAACGGCACCAGACCGTTTCATCATTCGGTGAGCGAAAGCCACAGGCTTCAAACTATTGTTATAAAGAGAGAGAGCCCGCGTATCCCCCCCCCCCGCGTATTTCGTGTTTTTGCATGCTTATTGTTATTATTATTAAGTGTTTAAGTATTTTATTGTTATTTGTATTGTTATTATTATTTTGGTTTATAATATACAAAACCGTTTGGACACCCGTACTCTCGTTATATATTTACCTATATCATACCCCTAGACATTCTTGAACCCGGTTACTTAACGTTAAGGTTGTTTTTCACGAGATTCCTTCTACTTTGCTAACGCTAGGGAAACCAATAGACACGTTTAATCGTCCTCTAGAAAATAGCGTTGCATATTTACCGAAAGTACATTTAGAAATAGTGATAAATTTAGCAAATTGAGGATTTGTTAAAGATGTAATTATTAGTACTTTCGATTTCGCTCAATAGATGACGGCATTTGAGTTTTACAAAAATAAATATATTTGGTAGACCTACATGTGAATGTTCTCCCATACATAAATCGGTTCTTGGTAATTATTTCGACTTATTGACACTCTTACGGAATATAATTATAGACTCAACGGATCAACTCGTTCTTTCTTAGTAACCTAAATATGTTCTTGATTGGATGCAATCAATTTCCCCAAATTGATTTTTAGATTAAAGATGAGGGAGTTCGAAACGAATGAATTTAAAGCCGCCGAGAGGATAAAAATTCGAATTAAAACGGCCGAAGGGGTTGGGGTTCGGGGTTGGAGCTACACTCTCCAATTGATTAGCTACGTTTTCAGAAGGGTGAGATGCGGTGGACGCAGCTGATGAGAAAATTAAGGGGATGTCCATAAATATCGCCAAATTACTTTAACGATCGGATTTTACTACGTCATTCTGATTATTTCTTATGGATAATTCTTATAACTTTAAATTGACCAAATAATAATGTAAATTAGTAGAAGCAGTAGTAGTAGTAGTAATAATAGAATAGAATCAGTGGCGGCGCCAGGAATTTTCACGTCGGTAGGCAAACCCCCCTTTTCTCAACGAAATACTTCAATAAAATAAAGTAGTGATGTACATGACGAACAAAAAAGTTCTAACAACAGTAAAACGAGTCGAAATATAACAGAACTGGTTTTATTTACTAGGAGATACCTCAAAAATTTCTAAATACATTATCGACATTTGTTTCATTGTTATTTATAAATAATTTTATCTCTTGGGACAATTTTGAGACCCTTTCTAGATCAATTTGGGGCACCTTATAGGGTGATTTTGGGGACCCTCAAATTTTAAGGTAGGCAGTGGCCTACCTGGCCTACCCCCTAGCGCCGCCACTGAATAGAATGGTTGTTTGTTGCGCAATAAACCCGTTTACTGGAAACCAACTAGTTACTACACAGCAGCAGTCACTATCTCGACACAAAAAAACCTTAAATTAAATTAAATTAACTTACATTTAAATGTTTTTGTGGGGTTGTTAAGTTTCATTTTAAAAATCATATTCGCTACATTAATATAATATTTAACAATCTATTTACAGGTCATTTGAAATCTCGTCAAAAGAAATGAAATGTTATTTTTGAAAATTTAATCTTTGGCCTCGTTTTTATAGAGGGTACGTGAAATATGAGATATTGTGTTACATCGGGATAGGTCAATTACCGGTGGCCTGGTTAAATTACTTCGGAGGGTGGTGGCAAACCCATCAAGCCACGCGAGCCAACTGATCCTACCATTTACTATTAGCGTAAACCTCAGCATTTGATAGATCGATATCATCGATTGATATAATGTCCACTTGACTCCGAATTGTGACTGCTGGAACGACGTAATTGAGAAATGATAAGTGGTAGTAGTAGTAGTAGTAGTAGTAGTAGTAGTAGTAGTTGAATTGCGAAATTACTAGGGCTGTGCGAGTACTCGAAAATCGCGAGTACTCGGTTTCGAGTCCGAGTCGGGTACTCGGACTCGGGACTCGAAAATCATATTTCCAGTACTCGATCGGGTACCCGAGTCCTTCGCCAAGGCTCAAAAATTACTCGAGTGGACTCGAGAATATTAATAAATACCCGGCGAGTCCTCTATTTCCCGTCGAGTCTTTTTCTATGAAGGCGAGCCTCATTTCTAGTAGCTTGCTTTGCTTCCAAATATTACGCAAACGGCGTGGCAATAGTTTTCTTCCAGACGGCCAACTTCGATGCGCAATCAAAGTTACGCACGATCGTAGTTGGCCGTGGTTTCCCTTAATATTCTTGACTCATTGTTTGGTTGTCAAATCCCACCCGATTAGTTTTACTTTTACTTTCAAAGTTTTTAGTATTTTCTAGAGTAGAGTTGAGGCGGGGTGGCCATTGGTTAATTTTAGATTTAAGTTACTTTAAAGTTTTAACTTTAGTCATTAGTTTTTTCGGTTATTTAATAAAAATAATTTCCAAAAAATGAGTAAAATTAAAAAACAAAAGCCATTTCAAGAGGAAATTTTACCACCAGAAGGAGAAGGACATAAACAATAATCATTTAAAAAATATTTTTTTCTGATTTCAAATGGTTAGTATAAATTTTAGGGCTCGAATTGGACTCGCTCAGAAAATTTGGACTCGCATTGGACTCGAAAGAATTAAAATCAACTTCTTATGGACTCGAAGGCTCGAACGAGTATTGAAAAATTGGACTCGAAGACTCGCAAGTCCACTTTTACAAGACTCAGGACTCGACTCGAAACCCAAAAAACAGGACTCGCACACCCCTAGAAATTACTCATAAAATGGCTATTTTGGTAAGTTTTTCCGTAACGCTCCCACTCCCCCATACGATTCTACTCCCCCGCACGTTCCCACTCTCCCTCACGCTCCCACTCCCACCCCTCTCGCTCCCACTCACCCACACGCCCCACTCCCCCACACGCCCCACTCCCCACACGCCCCACTCCCCCACACGCCCCACTCCCCACACACTTCCACTCCTCCACACGCTCCCACTCTCACCCCTCACGCCCCACTCCCCATACGTTCCCACTCCCGCACACGCTCCCACTCCCCCACGCGTTTACACTCCTCCACACGCCCCCACTCCTCCACACGCCCCCACTCCCTCACACGCTCCCCGTCCCTCACACCCTCCCCCTCCCTCACACAATCCCACTCCCTCACACGCTCCCACTACCCATACGCTACTCTACTTACGCACACTCTCCAACTCCCCCCACACGTTCCCACTCCCCCTCACGCTTCCACTCCTGCACACGCTCCCACTCCCCCACACGGTCCTACAAATTCTTCCCCTTACTAATACCGAAAATTTCCAAATTCTATAATAAAACGATTTTCAGAAAAATGCCTAGCATAATGAAATTGAAACACCCTGTATGACATAAACCAATTCAGCATTAAATTGAAATATCTTACGCTTTTTATTATTAAGTGACTGAAATATTTTTAATACATTTCAACTGTAAACTCGAGAAATATTAACAATTTAAATTTGCAACCAAAATAGTAAGTGAAAAAACGGTCTTAAAAGTTTTCTGTAATTCCTGTGACATTTACGAAGTCACTGATGTCTTATCTTAAACAACCAACGGCAGAGCTCAGTTATTTTTCACAACTGACATCACGACTAGCGCAGATATCATACATAGGTCAGCTGCCTAAGATACAAACTTTAATTTATATTTATTTTAGCATAAAGTGCTTATAATCGTAGATGTTTAATTTGGCCATGGTTAGAATACTGATTAATTGGAAAAGTATATACGACGACGGATACTTCATGGCGTGTTTAAAATAAATTAAGAATAATTGTTTTATAAAAACATATTTTCTTTTATTTACATTGCGAGCTTTCGGGTACGAGACCCCTTGTCAAGCGTCATCACTCAGACGATTATACGGCTAGAGTGGTTATATTTTTAACATATCAAATTATGATTCTCTAACTTGTTTATCTTTGTTATTTTTTATATTTGTTATTTTTTTATATAATTATTGTTTATCTTTAAATTCCCCCAGTTTTGTATACATATTTTTCCTTTATCTAAGTTAAGTTTACCTACATTTTTTATGGCTACCGCCTCTTTAATATCTCTTTTAAAAGATAATGATAAAGATAATGAAACTGGCATTGTTTATAAAATAACTTGCGAATGTAACCAATCATATGTAGGTCAGACTAAAAGAAAATTGAAAGTGCGGAAAGAAGAACACAAAAAATTTATAAAATTTGGTGAAAAACACAACGGGATTGCAAGTCATGTATGGAACACTAAGGGACATACAATAGACTTTGACAACGGGGAAATAATCACACATGAAGAACATTATTTTAAAAGAGATTTTAAAGAGGCGGTAGCCATAAAAAATGTAGGTAAACTTAACTTAGATAAAGGAAAAATATGTATACAAAACTGGGGGAATTTAAAGATAAACAATAATTATATAAAAAAATAACAAATATAAAAAATAACAAAGATAAACAAGTTAGAGAATCATAATTTGATATGTTAAAAATATAACCACTCTAGCCGTATAATCGTCTGAGTGATGACGCTTGACAAGGGGTCTCGTACCCGAAAGCTCGCAATGTAAATAAAAGAAAATATGTTTTTATAAAACAATTATTCTTAATTTATTTTAAACACGCCATGAAGTATCCGTCGTCGTATATACTTTTCCAATTAATAAAGTGCTTATAAATTTCAAATTTATAACAAAAGTTTTTTGAATAAAAAATTTCAACTTTCTTATTTTCAAAAATCAAACATTTAAGCATTGCAATCCGATTTTTAAATAAATTTCAAGATTTCAATACAAGATTTTTTCAAATTAAAAATTATAATACGAAATGTTTTAGTCTCAAAATTTAAAAATTACAATATCAGTTTTTTATTTGGTTTCAAAATTCCAGTTTGATATATTTTAAATTTAAAAATTCCTATACGAGATTTTTTGAATTTGAAAATTCCTATATGAGATTTTTAGAATTAGAAAATTCCTATATGAGATTTTTTTAATTTAAAAATTCCTATATGAGATTTTTTTAATTTAAAAATTCCTATATGAGATTTTTTAAATATGAAAATTTTAATTAAAAAATTTTTGAAATTTCAAAATTCTATGACGTTTTCTTTTGAAATTTCAAAATTTTATTACGCATATTTTGAAAATTTCTAAATTTTAACTGTAGATTCATTCAAACAAAGTTTAAAATTTATTAGTAAGTCAGTATTTATCGCAAAGTATGTTTCCGTGCCGTGTAAGGAAGTTTTCCTTTCGAGTAAAATGTTGACGTCATTTATACCGCCCCCCTCCACGAAAAAAACGCATTAAAAGGGTTAAGGTTGTTTGAGCCCTTAGGGTTGACCCGGGTTTTAGCCAAAAAGGAGCGGCTTTCCGGATACCTCCGAAAGTAATCTCATTAATAAATTTTTATCTGGCCAGTCAGAAACTCCGAATGCGAAAAATCCAAAAGGAGGACATCTAAGGCTTCGCGTTCAAAACGAATTTCAACCCGTTCGCCAAATATTTGCACCGTCCCAAAAAAAAACCAATTCGGAGGTATAGTCAGCGATTTTCAATTTCCGCTCTCATCGGAGAATTTCGACGTTCGTTTTCCGGCGTTAACTTTACCTTCTTCCTACCATTTGATTTAAACGTTCAGTAAGAGTAACTCGTAAAAACTACGCGTATTTCCAAAAGGATTTGAAAAGTTGAGCGTTTGAAAAATATTGACAATTGTAAGCTATATCTACTGACTTTATAAGGAGCTTCAAAGGATAAGACGTCAAGTGCAGAGTGCCTCCATCTGACGTCCCACCTTTAATCCCTTTAATCCAGGTCGCCATCTTTATCAAATGAATCGATATTGTATCCATTGTGAATTTTGTCTATTTAAGGCTACTAGCCCCTGTAGAACCGGGAGGAAACCATCAATATGAATTCACGATTGACATACTCGCAACGAGAGGAGCCGGGTTCGATCCCAGCATGTGGCACTGGGTGAAAATTCGCAACTACTCCTTCCGCGTTGAGTTTGCAAGTTCTGTCCCCACTGGTTTAAGGGGTTTCCCCTTCCATAAAAAGTATGTAGAGGTTAACGGTAATAGTTAGTGTAGGGAGATGTTGGCTCACGTGGCATGTAGGGTTTGCTACCACCCTCCAACGCAATGTAACCCGGCCACCTGTTTAAAGGCATAATAAGTCGCTAGATGACTTGGGCCTAAGGTGGTGCCTTGGGTATTAGCCTAGCTGATTGATTGATTGATACTTTAAATATATTTAGCATCGTCAAGAAACATATTATACACGATCATTTCGTTTTAATAAATTTGGCAAATAATTATAGAAATTAAAAAAAAATGAAATAAAATGAAATAAAATGAAATAAAATGAAATAAAATGAAATAAAATGAAATAAAATGAAATAAAATGAAATAAAATGAAATAAAATGAAATAAAATGAAATAAAATTAAATAAAATTAAATAAAATTAAATAAAATTAAATAAAATTAAATAAAATTAAATAAAATTAAATAAAATTAAATAAAATGTAATAAAATGATATAAAATGAAATAAAGTGTAAAAATGAAATAAAATGTAATAAAATGTAATAAAACGAAATTAGATGAAATTAGACGAAATTAAACGAAATTAAACGAAATAAAACGAAATCAAACGAAACGAATCGAAATTAAATTAAATTAAATTAAATTAAATTAAATTAAATTAAATTAAATTAAATTAAATTAAATTAATTAAGGCGGTATAACAACATACCACAGGTGCCGCAGTCCCAGATTCTTCCTCACGTAAATTAGATCTTATCAGTATATAAATACGGATACTTATCTCGTAAGACGTACATTATACACTTTTGATAACACGTAAACCAATTTCATATTTTAATAACTTCATTTTTGTCGGAAAAATAAACAAGAGGGGCCTTTTAGGTAACTCGTTTGATAAAAATGACAAGTCCTCAGCGGGGATATTTTCCATACAGCGGCGTGTCTATTTTTTATTAGTATCCCAAAATCCCGGCTCGTCTCAATGTGATGTATTTGACGGGCGGAATCCGCTTATACATTGTCCTCGGGTGATAGAGTTTCCACCAAGGAGGCTCTCGCTCTTCTGTCGGGAAAGTTTTACCGAATATGAGCGGAGCGCTCCGGAAATTTCGAAAAGTGACAACATGCGACGTAAATTAATAATGCTGTTCCAGGTTCTCGCCTTTTTTTGGCTACTTGTAAAACTTTGGAAAGCAGTTTTCCTCTTTTCGTTTTCTTGCTTGGGCGCTCTTAGTTTTACTTATTAGGCTCCCGTATGACGACGACGACGGCCGGGTTTTACGTTAAGGTTTCATTACGTTCTATCGCGAAGGGGTCCTCCAAGTTCCAATTTCAAAGATTGACATTTTGAAGGTCGAGAGCGCCATTTTGAAGATCGAGAGAGTGTCATTTTCAAAGTTGCATTTGCCCTGTTTATAGTAGTTATTTTTTATTATATTTAATATATTTTCGAGAAAAATATTTTGAAGGTCAAGAGCACCATTTTGATGGTCATTATAGCTCTGTTTATAGTAGTTATTTTTTAGGATATTTATTATATTTTCGAGAAAAATATTTTGAAGGTCAAGAGCACCATTTTGATGGTCATTATCGCTCTGTTTATAGTAGTTACTTTTTAGGATATTTAATATATTTTCGAGAAAAAGATTTTGAAGGTCAAGAGCACCATTTTGATGGTCGTTATCGCTCTGTTAATAGTAGTTATTTTTTAGGATATTTAATATATTTTCGAGAAAAATATTTTGAAGGTCAAGAGCACTATTTCGAAGATCGAAATTGCTATTTACTTAAAATCACCCATTTGTTATATCATAAGTAACATAATCAGTTATAAGTAGGCAACAAAGCTATTTTATTACTAAAACCTTGTGTAAATTTCGTCACTATCAACTCCGTGACGAAAAACGTGTCGTCAACTTTATAACGGAAGTAAGTAAAGCATTTTTTTTTCCTTTTGACAATCTGTAGTTCCGCTAGTTCCTCGCGATCACATGATTTCGTTTCCATGGTAAATTTTTCAATAGCTCCAGGAATGTAATAATTGTCCATTTACAATGTATTTAAAAAATAATATATTTACATTAAATAATATAATATTTATGAATAATGTTTCTAATTTCTTTTAAGAGATGGTGCTCTAGACCTAAAATCAAAAAGTATTCTGAAATTAGTATTTGGTTGTGTCAATTTAGCTTATTTGGAAGACATTTCTAATTTAAAATAAAATGTCTAAGAGTTTGGCACTTAAACACTTTAATATTGTATTGGCGCGTAAACAGGACCCCAGGCTGCACGGGCCAGGGCTCTCTAGGCGGGCCTGAACAAACTAAGTAAGGGAATTTATTTGTGCAGGCTATTTACTATTTAATATATCATATTTAATCTATAAAACATGAAAAAATCCCTTTTGGCGTAAAAATGTACTTCGTGTTTATCTTTTTTCTTTTTTCGAACAGTATCGTCCACTCTTAGCGATAATTGTTTTTTACAAATAACCTTGGCCGACTCCCTTAGTGCGATTGGTTTACGGGGGCTAAGAACCAGGCTTTTTACCGATCCTCTAAAATCTACTATGGGGCTGTTCACAAATTACGTAACGTGGTAGGGGGGAGGGGGGTTTTGGCAAGCGTTACGAATTGTTACGTGGGGGGGGAGGGAGGGTTCACTAAAATGTTACGTAACACATCTTATTTTTAATATCGTAGAATAAAATTTTCATCACAGAAACAGTCGTAATTATTAAAAACATAGGCATCTTCATTGGTTTACACAAGTTTAAAAGAAGTTCATAAACATGGGTGTAAAGTGTTGCATAAAAATACAGTTGTAATTTCAAATGTAAATTACAAACAATAAAATTGAGTACCTTATCTTATTGTACTTTATTACCAGCATATTAGTTGTTACGTAATATAATAATTTAAGGGGGGGTTCAATATTTGTTACGTAATTTAAGAAGAGGGGTCTTTTCATTTGGTACTCTTTGTTACGAGGGGGAGGGGGGGAGTCAAAAAAGTGGTTTTTCTGCGTTACGTAATTTGTGAACAGCCCCTATCCATGAATACACCAACTGAAAAAATTTCAACCTGCCGAAAAAAATCCTTGTATTTAATTATATCAGCCATTTTCATTACCATAAGAAATAATGTTAATCACAATAAATAAACTGAAATATCTCTAAATTAAAATAAATTTATTGGGTTTGGCCACAGTTGCAGCTGATTTAATGTTTCAAAAAGCAAGTCCGCACGATTAAATTCCCAAAATAAAAGCATAATCGTATTATCAAAAATCAAAATAGTAATCGAATTTATTTTCTTTCCACTTCATTCTTCGAATAGCCCGGAGGAAAAAAATGTAGTAGCCTTGTGAAACAACAAATTTCATTGTGTCATCGGATGCCTGCTAGCTACGGAGCGCTAACTGACTGCTAAGCCCGAAGTAACAAGCCAATTCAATCTCCTTTGTTAAAGATTCCAGGTCAACGTCAACGATACTAGGCCCCCATCTACATTTCATACGCAAAAAGTCGTCGAAAAGAGTTGACAAAAAAATGCAAAAAATAAGTTTAGGAATATATAAGAAAAACGCCGCCAGGGGAACGGAATCTTTTCATTTTGCGTGATTTTTTTCTCATATTCTTGTCGTACTGCGGGGAAACTGCGTAACCGGGGTTATCTGTTTATCGTACTCAAAAGTCAACGTATAACGACTCTAGCCCCAGTTAATTCCTCGCTGACTGGTTATATGGTACAAACTATAGTGAATAAAAGCGAAAAGTACAGTATCTTTCGTCAGTAGAGTTTAGAAGGGGAAGGTGACTTCGTTCTTGATGACTTTTTATTTGGTTATTAGGCCTCGTAGAGTGAGGTAAAAGTGGGGAATCCCATTTATCACTGGCCCGTATAATGCATTTGAACAAGCGTGAAAAGAGAATG